>NW_023270387.1:35027898-35319858 GCF_011800145.1 Mirounga leonina | reverse complement strand
GATTAAGAATTCCTCATATCAGTGAGGTCATATGATACATGTCTTTCTCTGTTTGACTTATTTCACTCAACATAATACCCTCCAGTTCCATCCACGTTGTTGCAAATGGCAAGATCTCATTCCTTTTGATGGCTGCATAATATTCCATTGTATATATATACCACATCCTCTTTATCCATTCATCTGTTGATGGACATCTTGGCTCTTTCCACAGTTTGCCTATCGTGGACATTGCTGCTATAAACATCGGGGTGCACGTACCCCTTCGGATCCCTACTTTTGTATCTTTGGGGTAAATACCCAGTAGGGATGAAGCAGTATTCTTTAGTCAAAGCACTCTCGAACGACAACTGATAGCTGAGGGCCATCTTCCAGTAGCTGGGGGAGATATGTCGTTCCTTCCTAAAGGAGAATCTGGGTGGCACACCAGAAAGGGGTATAAAAAATTGCCTGTTTCATAGAGTAGTTGTTAAGATTAAATGAGTTAATATGTGCATAACACTTGGAACAATGTCTGACATATATTAAGCATTATATAAGTGATTGCTGCCATTCTTCTTATTAATGACTGAATGGAGAACATTCATAAGTCTCTAACAGGTTTGTTTTGACATGTTTATGGTAATGGTTTAACCAAACGTTCCTAACAGTATCCTAGGAGAGTAATATTTAATGAAGTGATATGCTTCCTTCATTTCATGTGGAAAAATAATACACAGAATAAAAACCTAAATGTTACCCTAAACTGATTGCATACCTCTTGATTCAGGTTTAAATTGTAGGGTTGATCTCGGCTGCTCTGAGCTCTCCGTTACCTGATCTACCATCCTCTCTCCCTTCTGATGTATTGCATCACGGTAGTCTGAGAGACATGATGACATTTAGCTTAATATTGGCTTCTCTTTACTATGGTTATGTTGTGAAGTTGGTAAGGCTCCCGATGCTTCTCTGAAACATAATGGGAGGGTAGAGCTGGTGGAGAAAGCAGTGCTGTGTATGGAGTGCATGAGTAATTTGCACCTGTCATATTTACAATTCTTGAATCCAAGGCAGAAGCACAGGCCAGATGTTCTGAGTTCAGGCTCCTGTTTTTAAATTTTTGATGGCAGAGCTAGCAGTGCTCAGAGTCATACAGAGATTAACTTGTTTAGTTGTCTGGTAGTTGGTTCAAATATTTATCTTTCACTTAGAAAAATCTCCTTTGCCAGATGCAACTGCCAGCATTTAAAAGTATACAACCTTTTCTATGTGGTATATACAACATGATGGCAATTGGCAGAAAAGCAGAAGAGTTGCTGACTCTTCTTTAAAGTCTTCTCCACTTTTAAAGTTTTGAGTTCTTATTTGACTATGAAAATACTTTTATAAGAGTGTCTATCACTCCTGGCTGATCAGAAGGGCCACCCATGGAGTTCTTTGAAAAATAGAAATGACTGCTCTGTGCCTACTGAATAAATATTTCTTGGATGGCATCTCTAGTTTAAAATATTTCCACAGATGATTCTGATGCACAACCAGGATTTAGAACATTGATTTATAAATATTTATTCTTTATGGTCTGCTTCTTTAATAGATAATGATAGCTACCATATTGAGTGTCAGGTAATTATTAAACACTTTCTCTGCAACATTCCATTATTACAATCCTCCCAATGACTCTATGAGTTACATCTTACTATTCCCATTTTATGATAAGCTGAATGAGGTTAAATAACTTGCATAAGCTTGGTCTGTCTGACTCCAAAGCCTATATTTACTCCACAGATTCACGCAGTCAAGGATGCTTAGAATTCAAGAGAGTAGGATGAAGGCTCTTTGTTAACTTGTTAGGATTTTCCACACCCTTTTGCTGATGCCCAAACTACTAATCATCATAGCTCATAAAAGGGCTATTTAATGTAACTTCTTACTATTGCCATGACAAATGCAGTATAGTAAAAATGCACAAGAAAGGAGAAAAATAGTCTTTACTCTATTAATTTTTACTATCACATTTTAGGTCTGAAGCTGGGGAAATAATGTATTATTACCAGATACATTAAATAGCCCAGCAAGCAGATCAATAACAAAGTGCAAAGACCACAAAGTCCTCTCTTATCTCTGTCTTCTAGACATATATCAAATTTATCACTGTCCCCAGTTGCTGTTCTTCTTCTTAGCTTCTACTTAAATTATTTCCCTGTTAGTCCTCTGCTCTGGGTCTGCCTTCCACTCTGTTAGATTCTGCTTTTTGGCCGTGCCACAGCCATGCTGCTAATGCTGATGCCCCATGTGATGTCAGAGGGCTGATAATTCTAACTGCTCTTTCAAAAAGAGTAAGTATCATGTGGATTTTCCATGTTGGTTTTCCAACTTTTCATATCACAACAATGCTTTTCAATTTGAATATATGTCCTCAGAACAAGCAGGTGTTAATAACTTAAGCAGTTGCTATATACTAAATTACTAGAATATTCTTAGAGGCCAGTCGTTTTGTTCTGTTCATTCCCCTAGTTACTTTTTAGATTATTAGTTATTAGATTTGGCATAGGTAGGTTCCTTATTTTAAAAATATTAATCAGGACTATTTTTTAGCTTATAATAATTTACCTTAAAAAACACAAAGATCTGTGATAAAACACTATGGCTTCTCTAGTCTTGACCTTATTCAAATGACCTGTAATGTTAACTGACAGCGTGGAAAACTGTTACCTACTTAAGCAGTCCTTCTGAACTGTACACTGATTGAATGTGTGTGAATGTGTGGCACTTTACATTAAAGCTTTGAGTCAGAGATATTTATGTGCAATTGTGGTCACATGCTTAAGGCTTTCATTGAATGCTTTGGGTTTTAGCTGATCCAACACAGCTGCTTTAAATAAAGCAAATGTGACCTGAAAACAGGATGAAAAATGGAGCCTGATTGACTAAAATTGAGTGGCATGGTTGCCTGGGCTCAGAGGTCCATCAGTTACTGAGATAAACCAGACAGGCAAGAGCTTGTAGTAAAATATGCATGTCATCAAAGGAGGGCAGAGGCATAAACTGTCCTCTCATCTGGCAAATGGCTTATGGTCCTCATGGCTACGGTAGGGAAATAACTGTCTACAAAAGATCACTTAAACTTTTTCTTGTACAGGAAGACCTTAGGTATTAACCTGTAGACAGAAAAGCATTCTGGGAATTTATCATTTCCTCATATGTCAGCATTCTTACAATGACAAGATAGTACTTTATATGAATCATGTCTTGTATTCCAAAGGGTCTGTCAATATCATCTGAATACATTTACTTTAATCATTCACTGACTTTAATTTATTCCCTCATTGATAAATACATCAGTGCACTTAACATATTTTCCTGTTTTTGTATGCTCTTTCCTCTGTTTGCAACAATATTCCTCTTCTTAGCCATTATTCTTTATACATAGAAATATTCCTTTCTTTATAGATCTTTCCCTAAAGTGTAACTGAGAGTCATTGGCCACTTATTTTAACAGGAGAGTTTCATACATATCTTCATATCTTTTGCAGATTAATAACTCTATAGTTATCAAGTATCTTTATTGTTCAAATATATCAAATATCAAATATCTTATATCAAATATCCTCATTTATTTAATAATAACTCAGAGTTCAAGATCCCTTTCTCAAATTTGTCTGCTGAGAGTGCTTTGGTGAATATCAAGGATGGAATGACTAGGACTTAGTGAATTGAATAAAAGGTAACTTGACCTGGTGGTAAACACATAGGCTAGGAAATAAGAATAGGATTTTAGTCCCAGTTCTATTAATACCAGCTGTGGTAATTGGTCCACTAAATCTTTTCAGCCTCTCTTTTTCAACTGTAAAATGAAGTATTCACTTGAACTTGACCAATGATTTTAAAACCGGTTTCTTAGCACAGAAACCAATTCTCAATTAAGTGGAAAATTAATGTTTCAAATGAAACGCTGTGATGGTTAAGGTAAGGCGATGGGGACCCCTGAGTCCAATCCCCAATGTTCCCATCCCTGAAGCAGCTCCTGAAATACATCTCTTGAGTCTCATAGAATCCATAAAGCCAGAATGAAAACAAAACAAAACAAAACAAAACAAAAAACCCAGCTCTCTCTTCAGTTGCATCTAAAACCAGTTTTCCAAAGATCTTTTTCAAACTGAAGTGTGCATTCATAGAAATAAACCCTTTAGTCTATGTGCCAATGCCCAACCATCATCCAGTTGTCTGTCTTTTAAACCCTACCCCCAGGGTTCATTGATTGCTTGTTTTCTGCCTTGTTTTGTTTGTTCAGCAGTACAAATCTATACCCACACAAATGAGAGAACAGGGCCCTTTGTGAAGCATAGCCACCTTGAGAGTACAAAGCACACTTGCAGATCAATGGCTCAAATGATGGCTGCAGATGTATTTAGGATGGAAGGCGCTGCAGATGATGATCCTTATTACTACATGACCGAATGTAAAAAATATTTATCCTCCTCCCAGGGCTATAGCAAAGCTCTTTTCCTTTCCTTCTTTACAGCCCTCCACGGCTACCCCTGACCTGAGTTAAGGAACACTGAGTGGTTAGCTTTCATTCCCTGGCATTTGTTTTCTAATTTACATAATTGAATTTTTGGCTGAACTTTGAGCTCTCAAATATGATTTGAGTCCTACCGTCCATTTTTATACAGACCACAAATACAAAACAACAATTTATAAAGGTTACTAGAGAGGTAAAGATAATGCATTTCTATTAAAAACAACAAAAAAGACAACTGAAGGCCCTCTCCTGAGCATTATGAGATCGAGGGGACTAAAATATCAGGTTTGGGTCTTAAGGCACAAATAATTATTAGGTAAAATTCCAGCATGAAGTGGGCATGTGGGAACTGCTGGACGTTTGTGACCCAAAGACATTTTGGGATATAGATTATTTGGAATCAATAAAACACAATTATTGCTTAATTTTCATAAACCCCCTTTGATTAGGTTACCATGATAGGATCTTAAAAAATAATTAGATGGGGAATGCCAAAAGAGCATCTTAAAATCCTATAAATGTGAATTTTTATATAAAATAGGGTACATATTATGCATCAAATACAGGACAAACAAGTTGTTTTATTATTAATATAGTTAATATAATTAATTTCACTCTTTAAAGAATCTATTTATCTTCCCTGACCTGAAGGAACTCACTTGAGGAAACAGACACTGTGACCCGCTATGATAAGAGATGTAGTAAAAGTAATAGCTTTAGGGCGCCTGGGTGGCTCAGTCGGTTAAGCGACTGCCTTCGGCTCAGGTCATGATCCTGGAGTCCCGGGATTGAGTCCTGCATCGGGCTCCCTGCTCAGCGGGGAGTCTGCTTCTCCCTCTGACCCTCCTCCCTCTCGTGCTCTCTGTCTCTCATTCTCTCTCTCGCAAAAAAAAAAAAAAAGTAATAGCTTTAGTGCTGTTTTACAGTCTTGTGAATGTCCCACAACCTTACCCATGCCTTGTACACACACACACACACACACACACAGAGCATCCTATAACTATAGTCTCCCTAGCATACTATGTCTTACATCTTAAAATACTCTCTCCTTCTCATTTAGGGAGTCATCTCTACGGTGTGTAACACCAGTGGGATGAATTGCCCCCTCCCACCAGAGAACCTGAGAGGAAAAATCCTGGGAGCCAAGGTTTGGGCATGTGATCTATGGTCAATCAATCAAATTCTTGCCACAGAAATCTCTTTCTTCTCTCATCTTGTAACTCGAGTGAGTGATACAAAGAGGAAGAAATTAATAAAATCTTGGGGTAGCCTGCAGTAGCAACTTAGGGTACTTTGGTGGTAGCCGGTGGCACTTGGCTGTGTGAAGCCATGCCAACAGCACACAGCACGGGAGTTATTTAGAGCAATAGGATCCTTTTCCTGCTGGCTCACCCCAGAGCGGTCTTGGTTGCTTCTCCTTTGCCAAGCCTGCCTTTGATTCTGTGAACACTGCTTTAGACAACCAGAGTAAGTGCCTATTAGCTTTCACCAAGAACTATGACTGATAAATGCCCCTGGGATTTTTAAAATATCTGTATGCTGTCACGTGGACACATACGAAATTGCCCGAATAAAAATGACCAGTTGTGTTATAATATTGATGCTAATTTATTCATTAATGTATCCAATATATATTTATCAGACACTTATGTGCCAGTCATTTTATCAAGCTATGAACCTGTATTGGAAAAGTTAACAAAATGTGATATTAAATATATTTAGTACTGCTGATTATGTAAAATACTCCTGTGTCAGAAACTAATCATAATAAAATAATGTTAGTAATATTGCCACCTTGACTTATAGTGTGAACCTGTTAAGTTTTAAAAGTCCAGAAGGCTGAATCTAAAGAGAACATTTGAAATCACACCGTTGCCTAAGTCTTGAAGCTTAAGGTGTTTGTGATGTGCAAGAGATTTTTAAAGGTCACAGTAAAACTACAAATTCTTCTTTTTCTGCCAAGACTCAGAATGCAGAATACAACGCCTTTCAAGGAGGTGCTATATGTCAGAGGTGCAGAGCAAATCTGATTACATGGGTAACAGTGGAACCATTTTTGGAATAGTAGGGCAGACTTAATACTTTTCAGAAATATTTCTTTGCCAGAAAAACATCTTTATTTTTAAACTTTATTTAGATATGTGTAATAAAACGTAAAAATTTCTAGGAAGTAAATCTTTAGAAGTTCCAGGATAGGATAAAAAGTTCTAGAATTAGGGCGCCTGGGTGGCTCAGTCATTAAGCGTCTGCCTTCCGCTCAGGTCATTGTCCCAGGGTCCTAGGATCGAGTCCCACATTGGGCTCCCTGCTCGGTGGGAAGCCTGCTTCTCCCTCTCCCACTTCCCCTGCTTGTGTTCCTGCTCTCGCTATCTCTCTCTGTCAAATAAATAAATAAAATCTTTAAAAAAAAGTTCTAGAATTAAGTAGAATAGGATAATAGAAGCAATACCAACACGAGATCTAATAGGATCAGGACAGAACATTTTTCATAAATCTGAATAAAATCATCTGTAGTGAAAAGGAAGTAGAAGTTTTCATTGGACCAAAATGCATCATATATATATATATATATATATATATATATATATATATATGAAAAATTTATGCTTTCTTACATATATAGAGTTGGTATCTAGGCTTTAGGTGATCAGTAAATTGAACATGATTCATTCTATCAAGGTAAGTTCAAACATACTCATTTGTCCTTTTTATTGTTGGTTTTATACCACCCTTGACTTTTCCCTTTCCTCTAATTAGTCCCTATTGATTCTTCTTCCAGATTTTTCTATATATTTATCCTTCTTTTTTACTCTCAATGCTAACACTTTGGTTTAGATATTCATTGTGTTTCACTTTGTTTACTGCAGTGTCTTTTAACTGGTGTTAAAACTCCAGGTGTTTTCCTAAGCAACTGAATCTGTGGTGTATAGAGTGCCATTACTAAGAATACAAACTCAATTTTCATTTCTTTCCTTAGAATTGTTCAGTTAAAATCCATCATTTCAAGATAAAGTTCCAAATTCTTTGTGTGACATTCACAAACTAGTATCTGCTTATTTATTTTTCCTTCTGCTCCACTAAACTTTATGTGATTTCTTTAGAGGATAGCACATCTCTCTTGCCACATGCCTTCCTGCATATATTGTTTTCTGACACTGAGTTGGCCTTTCTATATTTATGCCTGCCTAAACCTCTTCCTCCTTTGAGCTCCAGCTCAAATACCAGCTCTTATGTGAGGTCTTCCAGTTTTAAGTGCTTCTAGAGCCACCACGGCATCTAGCAAACTGTTTTTATTATTATTTTCTTGCTTGTCTCTCTCCTATCCTAGGCTTTGAGTTCGAGAAACTGTACTTTCCTGTTTAACACATTTTCAGCATCTAACATAAGACCTGCCATACTACATGTACTCAGTTGTATTTATTGATAGAATAAAAATTTGTTCATGAATGAATGACAGAATTTTCACGCACATTAACTTATTTAAAACTTACAACAAGTCCTGTGAGTTTAAGCCTTTCATATTATTATGGTAACATTTTCAATGCATATTGAAAACTTCATATAAATTAAAAATGCATTCTTATATATTAGCTCTTCCAATCCTAATGATAAACCTCTTTTGTAGATAAGGTAGGAATTGTCATTTCGATTTACAAATGAGAAAATAGAGTCCAGCCAATTTTAGAAAACTTGTCCACAACCACAGAACTAGTTGTGGAAAATTTTGGACCTCAACTTTTTGATGCCCCAAGAAAGATTTCATTTTTTTTTCAACTTCCTCTATTTGCCTCTAAACTTGCTTCTCTACCCCAATGTAGCTTCAACTTAGTGTGCTTCATATTTAGAGGACCACCGGACTCAAAACGTTCTAGAAATACCTAGTGATCCTTCTTGAAGAGTGCTAATTAAGCAACTACATTATGTGACATTAAATGCAAGGCAATATTTCCAGCTGTGATATCTGGGACTAACTATTGTAGCAAAGTTCTTAGCCAATGCCTTCAGAAAGACATAATTGAAATCTTGAGTCTGGCTTGGGTGAGATCTTTGAATTTCAACTCCATTCTTTAATCCTCGAATGGCCCTTACAACAAAATAATACTTTCACATTTAGAATTACACAAAGAGATTAAAAACAAACAAAAAGCAATGATTTCACCTGTTCTCTTTAATGGTCTAAGTATTTTTTAACTTTAAGCTTTTAAAAAAATTTGGTAATTTCAAACAAAATTACCCAAAAGGAAAAAAAGGATGTTATATTGCATAAATATTGCCAGTGAAGACAAAATCTATGTTGGAGCATGGAATATGCTCATATGTCTTTGCAGTTTCATAAATGGAAAACTCAGGTTTTTACTTCTTTATCTTACATGAACTTCTCTAAGACTTTTCATAAACTATACAAGAGATTTTTTTTTCTAATTTGGCCTTGGTTGTATAGAAACCACCAGCATTTTAAAAATCATTATTTCATCACATTTAAATTTTAATTTCTTTGAGATATTTATTTTATTGTGTTAAAAATATAGCTAGTTTACAATAATGAGAAGAGCATCATTTAGAGTGGAAGGGTATTTAAATTTTGACTGTACCATCTACTTGTCCTAGCATGGGAGAATGCAATTAATCTTTCTGAGATTTCATTTACGTACCTATAAAATGAAATCCTAATATCTTCCATAGATTATTCACCCATGTAGAGTAAGGCTCCTTGACAGTATGAGTTATGTCTTTTCTACTACCCTGTCCTTAGCACCACTGATGCCATTGGATTGTCATAGATATTAAGTGAAATAGTGCCTTGCAAATTCTAAAGTGATTTACAAATCTAAGTTGCTGTTCTCATAATATTTATTTCCATTAAGGGGAAGGAGAAAGAAAAATTTATAAATTTAAGGCACTATCAAGAGTGCTTGGTATTTCTAAAAGGACTTCCAACATATAGTACGCTTGTTTCTTTTATGAACATTTTTGTACATGTCTCCTACACATTGGCAGAAATTATAAACCAGGAGTGAGGTTTTTGCTATATCATAGTGTAACTGGGTCTTAGAGTAGGTGTACTTCCCTTTGTACTTGTTAATACCAAATTGGTCTTTGAAATTCTTACACCAGTTCATATTTCCACTGTCATTACATAAGAATTTCCTTTATATAATCTCTACAATGCTAGATAGTCTCACTTTACATTTTATCTTTTTTTTTTTTTTTTTTTTTTTTTTTAGAGATGGGGAAAGAGAGAGGGGAGGGGCAGAGGGAGAGGGAGAGAGAGAATCTTTTTTTTTCCTTTCACTTTTTAAAATTAGTTTCAGAGGTAGAAATAGTGAGACATCAGTTGCCTATAACACCCAGTGCTCATTACATGAAGTGCCCTCCTTAATGCCCATCACCCAATTACCCCATGCCCACCTCCTCTCCAGCAATCCTCAGTTTGTTTCCTAGAATTGAGTCTCATGATTTGCCTCCCTCTCAATTTTCATCTTTATTTTTCCTTCCCTTCCTCTATCTTCATCTGTTTTGTTTCTTAAATTCCACATGTGAGTGAAATAACATGGTATTTGTCTTTCTCTGACTGCCTTATTTCACTTAGCACAATACCCTCTAGTTCCATCCACATTGTTGCAAATGCAAATGGTAAGATTTCATTCTTTTTGAAGGCTGAGTTAAATATATATATACCACATCTTCTTTATCCGGTCATCTGCCAATGGACATCTGGGCTCTTTCCATATTTTGGCTATTGTGGACATTGCTGGTATAAACATTGGGGTGCACGTGCCCCTTTGAATCACTGTGTATCCTTTGGATAAATACCTAGTAGTGCAATTGCTGGGTTGTAGGGTAGCTCTATTTTTAACTTTTTGAGGAACCTCCATACTGTTTTCCAGAGTGGCCACACCAGTTTGCATTCTCAACAACAGTGTAAGAGTGTTCCCCTTTCTCTGCATCTTTGCCAACATCTGTAGTTTCCTGAGTTGTTAATTTTAGCCATTCTGACTGGTGTGAGGTGCATTCTCATCATGGTTTTGATTTGTAATTCCCTGATGCCAAGTGATATTGAGCATTTTTTCATGTGTCTGTTGGCCATTTTTATGTCTTCTTTGGAGAAATGTCTGTTCATGTCTTCTGCCCATTTCTTGACTGGATTATTTGTCTTTTGGGTGTTGAGTTTGATAAGTTCTTTACAGATTTTGGACGTTAGCCCTTTATCTGAAATGTCATTTGCAAATATCTTCTCCCATTCCATAGATTGCCTTTTAGTTTTGTTGACTGTGTCCTTTGCTGTGCAATTTTTTTTTATCTTGATGAAATGCCAATAGTACATTTTTGCTTTTGTTTCTCTTGCCTTTAGAGACTTGTCTAGCAAGAACTTGCTGCAGCTGAGGTCAAAGAGCTTGCTGCCTATGTTCTCCTCTAGGATTTTGATGGATTCCTCTCTTTAGGTCTTTCATCCATTTTGCGTTTATTTTTGTGTATGGTCTTAGGACCTCTTAGGACCTCTTAGGACCACGTTTGCTGCCTCCCAAATGTTTTGGATCATTGTGTTTTCATTTTCATTTGTTTCCATGTATTTTTTTATTTCTTTAATTTCCTGGTTGATCCATTCATTGTTTAGTAGCATGTTGTTTAACCTCCATGTACTTGTATGTTCTTTCCAAATTTGTTCTTGTGGTTGACTTCTAGTTTTATAGCATTGTGTTCAGAAAGGGGTGTGGTATGATTTCAATCTTTTTATATTTGTTGAGGCCTGATTTGTGACATAATATGTGATCTATTCTGGAGAATATCCCAAGTGCACTCGGAAAGAATATGTATTCTGCTTTTTTATGATGAAATGTTCTGAATATATCTGTTAAGTCCATCTGGTCCAGTGTGTCATTTAGAGGCCATTGTTTCCTTGTTGATGTTCTGTTTAGATGATGTCCATTGATGTAAGCAAGGTGTTAAAGTCTCCTACTTTTATTGTATTATCAATTAGTTCCTTTATGTTTGTTTTTGTTGTATATATTTGGGTACTCCCATGCTGGGTGCAAAATATTTACAACTTTTAGATTTTCTTATCAGATTGTCCCATTTATGATTATATAAAGCCCTTCTTTGTCTCTTGTTACATTCTTTGTTTTTAAGTTCAGTTTGTCTAATATAAGTATTGCTACTCTGGCTTTCTTTTTACACCTAATTGCATGATAAATGTTTCTCCATCCCCTCACTTTACTTTTTCTCTTTTTTAATTAATTTTATTTTATTGTGTTTGTTAGTCACCATACATTACATCATTAGCTTTTGATGTAGTGTTCCATGATTCATTATTGCGTATAACACCCAGTGCTCCATGCAATATGTGCCCTTCTTAATAACCATCACCAGGCTAACCCAACCCCCCACCCCCCTCCCCTCTAAAACCCTGTTTGTTTCTCAGAGTCCACCCCTCTGTTTGTTTCCACCCCTCTTCATTTTTCCCTTCCTACTATCTTCTTCTTCTTCTTTTTTTTAACATAAAATGTATTATTTCAGAAGTAGAGGTCTGTGATTCATTAGTCTTACACAATTCACAGCGTTCACCATAGCACACACACTCCCCAATGTCCATCACCCAACCCATGCATCCCTCCAACCACCCTCCACTCCAGCAACCCTAAGTTTGTTTCCTGAGATTAAGAGTCTATTATGATTTGTCTCCGACTCTGGTTTTGTCTGGTTTCATTTTTCATTCCCTTCCCCTATGATCCTCTGTCTTGTTGCTATAAACATTGGGGTGCATGTACCCCGTCAAATCACTACATTTGTATCTTTGGGGTAAATACCCAGTAGTGCAATTGCTGGATCATATGGTAGCTCTATTTTCAACTTTTTGAGGAACCTCCATACTGTTTTCCAGAGTGACTGCACCAGCTTGCATTCCCACCAACAGTGTAAGTGGGTTCCCCTTTCTCCACATCCTTGCCAACATCTGTCGTTTCCTGACTTGTTAATTTCAGCCATTCTGACTGGTGTGAGGTGGTATCTCATTGAGGTTTTGATTTGGATTTCCCTGATGGTGAGTGATGTTGAGCACTTTTCATGTGTCTGTTGGCCATTTGGATGTCTTCTTTGCAGAAATGTCTGTTCATGTCTTCTGCCCATTTCTTGATTGGATTCTTTGTTCTTTGCGTGTTGAGTTTGATAAGTTCTTTATAGATTTTCGATACTAGCCCTTTATCTGATATGTCATTTGCAAATATCTTCTCTCATTCTGTCAGTTGTCTTTTGGTTTTGTTGACTGTTTCCTTTGCTGTGCAAAAGCTTTTTATCTTGATGAAGTCCCAAGAGTTCATTTTTGCCCTTGCTTCCTTTGCCTTTGGCAATGTGTCTAGGAAGAAGTTGCTGCAGCTGAAGTTGAAGAGGTTGCTGCCTGTGTTCTCCTCAGGGATTTTGATGGACTCCTGTCTCACATTGAGGTCTTTCAACCATTTGGAGTCTGTTTTTGTGTGTGGTATAAGGAAATGGTCCAGTTTCATTCTTCTGCCTGTGGCTGTCCAATTTTCCCAACACCATTTGTTGAAGAGACTGTCTTTTTGCCATTGGACACTGTTTCATGCTTTGTGGAAGATGAGTTGACCATAGAGGTGAACATCCATTTCTGGGCTTTCTATTCTCTTCCATTGATCTATGTGTCTGTTTCTGTGCCAGTACCATACTGTCTTGATGATGACAGCTTTGTAATAGAGCTGGCAGTCCGGAATTGTGATGCCGCCAGCTTCACTTTTCTTTTTCAACATTCCTCTGGCTCTTCGGGGTCTTTTCTGGTTCCATACAAATTTTAGGATTATTTGTTCCATTTCTTTGGAAAAAGTTGATGGTATTTTGATAGGGATTGCATTGAATGTGTACATTGCTCTAGGTAGCATAGACATTTTCACTATATTTGTTCTTCCAATCCATGAGCATGGAACGTTTTTCCATTTCTTTGTGTCTTCCTCAACTTCTTTCATGAGTATTTTATCGTTTTCTGAGTACAGATCCTTTGCCTCTTTGGTTAGATTTATTTCTAGGTATCTTATGGTTTTGGGTGCAATTGTAAATGGGATCAACTCCTTAATTTCTCTTTCTTCTGTCTTGTTATTGGTGTATAGGAATGCCACTGATTTCTGTGCATTGATTTTATATCCTGCCAGTTTACTGAATTCCTGTATGAGTTCTAGCAGTTTTGGGGTGGAGTCTTTGGGGTTTTCCACATAAAGTATCATATCATCTGCAAACAGTGAGAGTTTGACTTCTTCTTTGCTGATTTGGATGCCTTTGATTTCTTTTTGTTGTCTGATTGCTGTGGCTAGGACTTCTAATACTATATTGAATAGCAGTGGTGATAGTGGACACCCCTGCAGTGTTCCTGACCTTAGGGAAAAGCTCTCAGTTTTTCCCCATTGAGAATGATATTTGCTGTGGGTTTTTCATAAATGACTTTTATGATATTGAGGTATGTACTTCTATCCCTACACTGTGAAGAGTTTTAATCAAGAAAGGATGCTGTACTTTGTCAAATGCTTTTTCGGCATCTATTGAGAGGATCATATGGTTCTTGTATCACATTGATTGATTTGTGGATGTTGAACCAACCTTGCAGCCCAGGGATAAATCCCACTTGGTTGTAGTGAATAATCCTTTTAATGTACTCTTGGATCCTATTGGCTAATATTTTGGTGAGAATTTCTGCATCCATGTTCTTCAAGGTTATTGGTCTGTAGTTCTCCTTTTTGACGGGGTCTTTGGTTTTGGGATCAAGGTAATGCTGGCCTCATAAAATGAGTTTGGAAGTTTTCCTTCCATTTCTATTTTTTGGAAGAGTTTCAGAAGAATAGGTATTAAATCTTCTTTAAATGTTTGGTAGAATTCCCCTGGGAAGCCATCTGGCCCTGGTCTCCTGTGTTTTGGGAGAGTTCTGATTACTGCTTCAATTTCCTTACTGGTTCTGGGTCTGTTCAGGTTGTCTATTTCCTCCTGGTTCAGTTTTGGTAGTTGATACATCTCTAGGAATGCATCCATTTCTTCCAGATTGTGTAATTTGCTGGCGTATAGTTGCTCGTAATATGTTCTTATATTTGTTTGTGTTTCTTTGGTGTTGGTTGTGATCTCTCCTCTTTCATTCATGATTTTATTTATTTGGGTCCTTTCTCTTTTCTTTTTGATAAGTCTGGCCAGGGGTTTCTCAATCTTGCTAATTCTTTCAAAGAACCAGCTCCTAGTTTTGTTGATCTGTTCTACTGTTCTTTTAGTTTCTATTTCACTGATTTCTGCTCTGATCCTTATTATTTCTTTTCTCCTGCTCGGCTTAGGCTTTATTTGCTATTCTTTCTCCAGCTCCCTTAGGTATAGGGTTAGGTTGTGTATTTGAGACCTTTCTTGTTTCTTGAGAAAGGCTTGTATTGCTATGTACTTTCCTCTTAGGACTGCCTTTGCTGCATCCCAAAGATTTTGAACAGTTGAGTTTTCATTTTCATTTGTTTCCATGAATTTTTTAAATTCTTCTTTAATTTCCTTGTTGACCCATTCATTCTGTAGTAGGATGCTCTTTAGCCTCCATGTATTTGAGTTCTTTCTGACTTTCCTCTTGTGATTGAGTTCTAGTTTCAAAGCATTGTGGTCTGAAAATAGGCAGGGAATGATCCCAATCTTTTGGTACCAGTTGAGACCTGATTTATGACCTAGGATGTGATTGATTCTGGAGAATGTTCCATGGACACTAGAGAAGAATGTGTATTCTGTTGCTTTGGGATGGAATGTTCTGAATATGTCTGTGAAGTCCATCTGGTCCAGTGTCTCATATAAAGCTGTCATTTCCTTGTTGATCTTTTGCTTAGATGATCTGTCCATTTCAGTGAGGGGGGTGTTAAATTCCCTTACTATTATTGTATTATTGTTGATGTGTTTCTTTGCTTTTGTTATTAATTGCCTTATATAATTGGCTGCTCCCATGTTAGGGGCATAGACATTTACAATTGTTAGATCTTCTTGTTGGATAGACTCTTAAGTAGGATATAGTATCCTTCCTCATTTCTTATTATAGTCTTTGGTTTAAAATCTAATTTGTCTGATATAAGGATTGCCACCCCAGCTTTCTTTTGCTGTCCATTAGCATGGTAAAAGGGTAAAAAAGACACCCCTCAATCTGGGGGTGTCTCTGGGTCTAAAATGAGCTACTTGCAGACAGCATATCGATGGGTCTTGTTTTTTATCCAATCTGATACCCTGTGTCTTTTGATTGGGGTATTTAGCCCATTTACAAAATTCAGGATAACTATTGAAAGATATGAATTTAGTGCCATTGTATTGCGTGTAAGGTGATTGTTACTGTATATTATCTGTATTCCTTTCTGGTCTATGTTACTTTTAGGCTCTTGCTCTGCTTAGAGGACCCCTTTCAAGATTTCTTGTAAAGCTGGTTTGGTGTTTGCAAATTCTTTTAGTTTTTTTTTTTGTCCTGGAAGCTTTTTATCTCTCCTTCAATTTTCAATGACAGCCTAGCTGGATATAGTATTCTTGGCTGCGTATTTTTCTCGTTTAGTGCTCTGAATATATCATGCCAATCCTTTCTGGTCTGCCAGGTGTCTGTAGACAGGTCTGCTGCCAAACTAATGTTTCTACCGTTATAGGTTACAGACCTCTTGTCCCAAGCTGCTTTCAGAATTTTCTCTTTGTCTCTGAGACTTGTAAGTTTTACTATTAGATGTCAGGGTGTTGACCTATTTATTTTTATTTATTTTTTTTTTATTTTGAGGGGTTTCTCTGTGCCTCCTGGATTTTGAAGGCTGTTTCCTTCCCCAAATTAAGGAAGTTCTCTGCTATAATTTGCTCCAGTATACCTTCTGCCCCCCTCTCTCTTCTTCTGGGATCCCAATTATCTTAATATTGTTTCGTCTTATGGTATCACTTATCTCTCGAATTCTGTCCTCTTGATCCAGTAGTTGTTTATCTCTCTTTTTCTCAGCTTCTTTATTCTCCATGATTTGGTCTTCTATACCACTGTTTCTCTCTTCTGCCTCATTTATCCTAGCAGTTAGAGCCTCCATTTTTGATTGCACCTCATTAATAGCCCTTTTGATTTCAACTTGGTTAGATTTTAGTTCTTTTATTTCTCCAGAAAGTGATTCTCTAGTATCCTCCATGCTTTTTTCAAGCCCAGCTAGTATCTTTAAAGTGATGATTCTGAACTCTAGTTCTGACATCTTACTAATGTCGTATTGATTAGGTCCCTTGCATTAGGTACTGCCTCTTGTTCTTTTTTTTGAGGTGAGTTTTTCTATCTTGTCATTTTGTCCAGAGGAGAATAGATGAATGAGAGAGCAAAATGCTAACAGGGTAACAACCACCCCAGAAAAATATACAGTAAGCAAATCAGAAGAGACCTGAAACTGGGGGGGAAAGAAAGGGAAAGAAAAAAAATATATGTTCAGGCTGGTGAATAGAATGGAGCCACACATTAGAGTTTGGGTGTATTTTGGTCTTTTAGAAGAAACTGCATCCCAAAATTTTAAAGAAAGTAAAACTTACATATGTACAAAAATAAGGGTAAATATGATGAAAGGATGGAATATGAATGTAAATATGAAAATTACAAAAGATTTTATAAAAGGAATTGATAAGAAGTTGGCTGAAAAAAGAAAGAAGAAATATAAAAAAAAAAAAGGGAAAGGATGTGATCAGGCTGGAGACTTAGAAAAAAACCATATACTAGAGATTTAGGGTATATTTTGGTCTGTTAGAAGAAACTGTATCCCAAAATTTTAAAGAGAGAAAAACATATATATACAAAAAATAAGGTTTACTACAATGAAGGGATAGAATATGACTCTAAAAATGAAAATTAAAAAAGATTTAAAAAAAGAATTGATAAGATGTTGGTTGAAAAAGGGAAAAAGAAAAATTAAAAATAAATAGAAAAGGAAAAGAAATAAAGAAAATTAAAAAAAAATTAACTTTGAAAGACTAAAGTATCATGGTAAAAAAGCCATGGATTCTAAGGGCTCTATTCCCCTAGCGCTGGAGTTCTGCCGTTCTCATTGATCGGTAAACTTGGTCTTGGCTGGCTGTTCTTGCTGATCTTCTGGGGGAGGGGCCTGTTGCTGTTGTTCCCAAATGTCTTTGATGGAAGTGGAATTGCCCTGCCCTTGCCCAGTCCGGGCTAAGTAATCTGCTCAGGTTTGCTCTCGGGAGCTTTTGTTCCCTGCAAGCTTTCTGTTCAGCTTTGGAGGACGAGAGTGAAAATGGCAGCCTCCCAATCTCTGTCCCGGAGGAGCCGAGAACTCGGGCCCCACTCCTCAGTGAGCCCCCAGAGAAAAGCCGTGAGTCACTCCCGTCTCCCTGGTCTCTGGCCGCACTCTGTGCTCACCCGGCCTGTGACCGAGCATTTCTATCTCTGGCACCCGACCCCGGGTCGAGTCTCCAAACCCAGAAGATCCCTGCAGTGTGCTCCCGCACCGTTCCTCCCGGGGGAGGAAGGGGAGTCTCCCCAGATCTGCCGCTTGTTGGGTCCCTGCTGGAGGAGCAGGGGCCCGACTGTGCCGTGGATCACGGTTTATAGCAACCCGGAGCTGAGAGCCTGTGCCTTGGCTCCGTCTCTGCAGCTGGCTTCCTGCTCTGATACCTGGGAGCTCTGCTGCACTCAGTTACCCCCAGTCTTTCTGTGACCCAGAGGGTCCTGAGACCCCACTGTCCCATGAGGGTTCCACCCCCCGCTTAGCCACTGGAGCGACGTCCCTCAGTGGAGCAGACTTCTAAAATTTCCGATTTTGTGCTCTGCTGCTCTATCACTTGCCAGAAGCGGCCTACGGAGGCCCCCTCCCCCACCGTCTATCCTCCCAAATATCGCCTGGGATTCACTTCTCCGCACGTCCTACCTTCCAGAAAGTGGTCGCTTTTCTGTTCAGAGTTGCTGCTATTCTTTTCTTCGATCTCCTGTTGAGTTTGTAGGTGTTTAGAATGGTTTGATACTTATCTAGCTGAATTCCTGGGACCAGACAAAATTTAGTTCTTCTACTCCTCTGCCATCTTGCTCCTGCTCCATCCCCTCACCTGAAATCCCTCAGGTGTCTTTAAGTCTAAAATGAGTCTCTTGCCGGCGACAGATAGATAGGTCTTTTTTTTTTTTATCCATTCTGACTCCTATGTCTTTTGATTGGAGCATTTAGTCCATTCACTTTCAGAGTAATTATTGATAGATATATACTTAGTACCATTTTATTACTTCTTTTGTCATTGTTTCTGGGGATTTTCTCTGATGCCTTCTTGTCTTTGTGATTTGGGTCTTTCTGTTACCCACTCAAAGAGTACACTTTAATATTTCTTGCAGGGCTGGTTTTAGTGGTTTCCAGGACTGACCATCAATCCCTGTATTGACAGACGAAAGATTACTCCAAACTTTACTGTGAAAGAGAGGAGAAGGCAAGGGGGTCAATGCTTAGAGATGAAGACCTTTTGCTCTTCTTTGCTCCCGCCTTTATTGGTCCTTCAGGATAATCATGAATATCTTTCTGGATAGAGCATGCTTGGTTGCAGATTTTTTCCATTCAACATCTTGAATATATCATGCCACTCAATTTGACTTGCCAAGTTCTGCAGAGAGATCTGCAGCTAGCCTTATGGGTCATCCCTTGTAAGTTAGGGACTTCTTTTGTCTTGCTGCTTTTAAGTTTTTTTTCTTTATTACTATATTTTGCTCTAATTACAATATGTCTTGGCATGGGTCTGCTTTTGTTGCCTCTTTTGGGGGTTCTCTGTTCCTTCTAGATCTGGATATCTGTTTTTTTTCCTCCAGATTAGGGAAGGTTTCAGCTATCATTTCTTCAAATAAATTTTCTGCCCCCTTTCTCTCTCTTCTTCTGGGTCTCCTATAATATGAAATTTATTACTTTTGATGGAATCCTTGAGTTTCCTAAGTCTTTTATTGTTTTGCATAATTCTTTTCTCTCTCTTTTGTTCAGCTTTATTACTTACCATTACCCTGACCTTTAAGTCATGAATTTGTTCCTCTGCTTCTTCCAACCTGTTGTTCATTCCATCAGGAGTGTTTCTCATTTCATCTATTTTATGCTTTATCTCTACTATGTTATTCCCTACCTCTCTGTTAATGTTCTCATGTCTTCCACTCTTTTCTCAATTCTAGTGAGTATCCTTATGATTATTGGTTTAAATTCTTTATCAGGCATGTTACTTATATCTGTTTTGTTTACATCTCTGGCTGTGGTTTTGTCCTGTTCTTTCATTTGGGATAAATTTCTCTGTCCCCTAATTTTATCTATCTCTATTTCTGTGTGTTAAGATGTCAGCTACATCTTCTTCTCTTGAAAGTATAGACTTTATGAAGAAGAGATCCTGGAGTGCCCAGAGCAGTGCAGTGTCCCCTGTTTACCAGAAACTGGGACTTCAAGAGAATATCCTATGTATGTCGCTTACTGTGTGCTGTTGTGTCTGAATCACTTTTCCTTTCTGTGCAGTCATCAGTACTCACTCTGCTTGTTGTAGGCTGGGCTCACTCTTTTGTTAGTGGGACCCACAGAGGCCAGCTGTGAGGTGGCATGCCTGCAGGGGACTTGGGAGCAGGGTGGTGGTGTTAGCAAAATTTGTGCAGGGCCACTAGTCCTATGCCAGGTGCCCTGAAGTACTGCACACCACCCCTATGTGCTGGGGTGGCCAAGGGTGTGAGGCTGGGTGCAGAATACAAAGGTGGCTGGGGCATGCAGCTGGACACAGTGTGGTGGCTGGGTGCTGTGCGCAGCTGCAGCTGTGCACCTGCCATCTGGGTGCAGTGTGAGATGGTGCCTGGGGGTGCACTGCAGGGAGCATGGCTGGGCATGGTGGAGCAATGGAGACCTGGGGCTCCCTGCTGGGCACAGCCAGTGATGGCACCGGAGATATGTAGCTGGGCACAGCAAGCGACTGCAGCTGGGCCATGTGACTGGGTGGGTGTGGTGTGTGTTGACAGCTTGGGGTCTGAGGTTAGGCGAGATACACAAGGGTGGCTGGGGGTGCTTGGCTGGGGCTGATGCAGTGGATGTGTGCTGAGCATGGCGGCTGCTGTGCACCAGGCCGGCTGGGCAGGGCACCCGCATGACTTGAAGAAAATTTACCCTGAGCCCACAGCCACGGCAAGCAGATTTGGGGTGGGTGAGTCCTCAGAACTCCTTGGTTTGGTGCACTGGTAGCAGGTTAGGTAACGTGTTTCTGTGCAGCCCTGCCTCCCACAGGTGTCTCTGCTTATTTGGGGTGGGGTGGGGGGCAGGAAAAGAAATTGGTGCCTGCCATCTCCTTCATTTCCTAAGAAGTTCCACAACACATTCAGAAATCAGTAAAAACCAATATGTCACCTGTTTGCCCCTGGCGTTTGTATAAACTGCTGTTTTTGTTGCCTCTTCATGCGGGCTCCTGGCTCCAGATTCCAAGCCTAACTGCTTTTACAAACTCAAGGAATTCAGCCCCTCTGGCTTTTAAAGACAGACTTTATGAGGATTAGTCTTCCCCATGCAAAGCTACTGTAATCAAAACTGTATGTTCCGGCAAAAAACAGGCCCATAAACCAATGGAACAGATGCAAGAGTATAGAAATAGGCCCAAACATATATAGTTAATTGATATTTGATAAGAGAGCTAATAGTGGAGAAAAGACAGTCTTCAACAAGTTGTGCTGGGAAAATTGGATATTTACATGCAAAACTATGAAACTAGATGCCTGTCTTGCATGACCATAAAAATTAAATTGAAATAGATTAAGGGTTAAATGTAAGACCTGAAACCATAAAACTCATAGAAGAAAACATAGGGAAAAACAAGACCCTTTGACATGGGTCTTAGCAATAATTTTTTTGGTTATGACACCTATTGCACAAGTAGCAAAATCAAAAAGAAGCAAGTGAGATTGCATCAGACTAATGGGCATGTGTTTATATTCTTACTGCTAAGCTAGTACCTTATGAATAATGTTTAATAGAAATAGTGGTAGCATCAATCCTTGTCTTATTCCTGATTTTTAAAAGAGAGTCTATGAATCACCATTGATATGATGTTTGTTATAGGCTTATAGTAAATACACTTTATCAGGTTATAAAAATTCCCCTCTATTTCTAGTCCTCCTAATTTTTAAAATTACAAAGTCATTTTTACTGAATATTTTTATACTTATTTAATTGAAAAATCATATGGTTTTCCTCTTTTTATTAGTTAAGTTGGTACTTACGTTAAGAATTTCATCTTTATCGGGCACCTGGGTGGCTCAGTTGGTTAAGCGACTGCTTTCAGCTCAGGTCATGATCCCAGAGTTCTAGGATCAAGTCCCACATCGGGGTCCCGGCTCAGCAGGGAGACTGCTTCTCCCTCTGACCCTCTCCCCTCTCATGCTGTTTCTCTCTCTCTCTCTATCTCAAATAAATAAATAAATAAAATCTTTTTTAAAAAAAAGAATTTAATCTTTATGTCAATGCTACTTAGAGCAATCTACACATTTAATGCAATCCCTATCAAAATGCCATCAACTTTTTCCAAAGAAATGGAACAAATAATCCTAAAATTTGTATGGAACCAGAAAAGATCCTGAATAGCCAGAGGATATTGAAAAAGAAAAGCGAAGCTGGTGGCATCACAATTCCGGACTTCCAGCTCTATTACAAAGCTGTCATTATGAAGACAGTATGGTACTGGCACAAAAACACACACATAGATCAATGGAACAGAATAGAGAGCCCAGAAATGGACCCTCAACTCTATGGTCAACTTATCTTTGACAAAGCAGGAAAGAATGTCCAATGGAAAAAAGACAGTCTCTTCAACAAATGGTGTTGGGAAAATTGGACAGCCACAGGCAGAAGAATGAAACTGGATCATTTCTTTACACCACCTACAAAAACTGACTCCAAATGGCTGAAAGACCTCAATGTGAGACAGGAGTCCATCAAAATCCTTGAGGAGAACACAGAGAGCAACGTCTTCGACCTCAGCTACAGCAACTTCTTCCTAGACACATTGCCAAAGGCAAGGGAAGCAAGGGCAAAAATGAACTCTTGGGACTTCATCAAGATAAAAAACTTTTGCAAAGCAAAGGAAACAGTCAACAAAACCAAAAGACAACCGACAGAATGGGAGAAGATATTTGCAAATGACATATCAGATAAAGGGCTAGTATCCAAAATCTATAAAGAACTCATCAAACTCAACACCCAAAGAACAAAGAATCCAATCAAGAAATGGGCAGAAGACATGAACAGACATTTTTTCCAAAGAAGACATCCAAATGGCCAACAGACACATGAAAAAGTGCTCAATATCGCTTGGCATCAGGGAAATCCAAATCAAAACCTCAATGAGATACCACCTCACACCAGTCAGAATGTCTAAAATTAACAAGTCAGGAAACGACAGATGTTGGCAGGGATGCAGAGAAAGGGGAACCCTCCTACACTGTTGGTGGGAATGCAAGCTGGTGCAGCCACCCTGGAAAACAGTATGGAGGTTCCTCAAAAAGTTGAAAATAGAGCTACCATATGATCCAGCAATTGCACTACTGGGTATATACCCCAAAGATACAAAAGTAGGGATCCGAAAGGGTATGTGCACCCCGATGTTTATAGCAGCAATGTCCACAATAGCCAAACTGTGGAAAGAGCCAAGATGTCCATCAACAGATGAATGGATAAAGAAGATGTGGTGTATATATATACAATGGAATATTATGCAGCCATCAAAAGGAATGAGATCTTGCCATTTGCAACGACATGGATGGAACTGGAGGGTATTATGCTGAGCGAAATAAGTCAAACAGAGAAAGACATGTATCATATGACCTCACTGATATGAGGAATTCTTAATCGCAGGAAACAAACTGAGGGTTGCTGGAGTGGGGGATGGGGGGAGGGATGGGGTGACTGGGTGATAGACACTTGGGAGGGTATGTGCTCTGGTAAGCGCTGTGAATTGTGCAAGACTGTTGAATCTCAGATCTGTACCTCTGAAACAAATAATACAATATATGTTAAGAAAAAAAAAAAGAAGATAGCAGGAGGGGAAGAATGAAGGTGAGGAAATCGGAGGGGTAGACGAACCATGAGAGACGATAGACTCTGAAAAACAAACTGAGGGTTCTAGAGGGGAGGGGGGTGGGAGGATGGGTTAGTCTGGTGGTGGGTATTGAGGAGGGCACATTCTGCATGGAGCACTGGGTGTTATGCACAAACAATGAATCATGGAACACTACATCTAAAACTAATGATATAATGTATGGGGATTAACATAACAATAACAAAAAAAGCTTTTGCACAGCAAAGGAAACAGTCAACAAAACCAAAAGACAACTGACAGAATGGGAGAAGATATTTGCAAATGACATATCCGATAAAGGGCTAGTATCCAAAATCTATAAAGATCTTATCAAGCTCAACACCCAAAGAACAAATGATCCAATCAAGAAATGGGCAGAAGACATGAACAGACATTTTTCCAAAGAAGACATCCAAATGGCCAACAGACACATGAAAAAGTGCTCCACATTGCTCGGCATCAGGTAAAACCAAATCAAAAGCTCAATGAGATACCACTCACACCACTCAGAATGGCTAAAATGAACAAGTCAGAAATGACAGATGTTGATGGGGATGCAGAGAAAGGGGAACCCACTTACACTGTTGGTGAGAATGCAAGCTGGTGCAGTCACTCTGGAAAACAGTATGGAGGTTCCTCAAAAAGTTGAAAATAGAGCTACCATATGACCCAGCAATTGCATTACTGGGTATTTACCCCAAAGATACTAATGTAGGGATCCAAAGGGTTATGTGCATCCCGACGTTTATAGCAACAATGTCCACAATAGCCAAATTGTGGAAAGAGCCAAGATGTGCATCGATAGATGAATGGATAAAGAAGATGTGGTATATATATATATATAATGGAATATTATGCAGCCATTAAAAAGAATGAAATCCTGCCATTTACAATGACGTGGATAGAACTGGAGGGTCTTATGCTGAGCGAAGTAAGTCAATCAGAGAAAGACATGTATCATCTGATCTCACTGATATGAGGAATTCTTAATCTCAGGAAACAAACTGAGGGTTGCTGGAGTGGTGGGGAGTGGGAGGGATGGGGTGGCTGGGTGATAAACATTGGGGAGGGTATGTGCTATGGTGAGCGCTATGAATTGTGTAAGACTGTTGAATCACAGACCTGTACCTCTGAAACAAATAACACATTTTATGTTAAAAAAAAAAAGAAAGAAAAAAGAAGATAGTAGGAAGGGAAAAATGAAGCGGGGGAAATCAGAGGGGGAGACGAACTATGAGAGACTATAGACTCTGAGAAACAAACTGAGGGTTCTAGCGGGGAGTGGGGTGGGGGTATAGGTTAGCCTGGTGATGGGTATTAAAGAGGTCACATACTGAATGGAGCATTGGGTATTATATGCAAACAATGAATCATGGAACACTACATCAAAATCTAATGATGTAATGTATGGTGATTAACATAATAAAATTTAAAAAAAGAATTTAATCTTTAGAGCCAAATAGAGCTGGGCTATTGACCTAGTTCACACTTCTAATCGTATGTGATTTTAGGCAAGTTTCTTTACCTCTCTGTTTTATTTAACTACTCTGTTTTATTATCTGTAATTTAGGTAGAGAATAAAACTTTGCTGTACTAATGTGATGAATAAATTACAATGTATATAAAATCTTTCTTAGAATTTTCTAATTCAACAAGCATTAGTTCATGTTTCCTCTATATTTTGTTGATGTCTTATAAACCCTTGAAGTGAGAACCTATTTAAAAAATTTTGGTGGGCTTAATGCAAAGCAAGTATTTATAACATTCTGTTTTGTTAGATAAATTCCAAAAGAAACTAAAAGGAAAACAAATAAATAAAAACAACAAAGAGCATTTGTTATACCCCTAAGCCATAAAATGAAATTAATCAGGATGCTACTGATATAAATGAATTATGCAAATGATAAAACAAAAGATTTCAAACAAAATCTTCAGAGACATTGCTATAATGAAAACTTAAATACTCCTCAAACTTACTTGATCTTCAATAAAGAAAAGCTGTACTCCAGATAAATGGTTTCCTAGAAAAAAAGAGCTCATTGGACTTTTCCATCAGCCACTTCTTCTCAACAGCGAACAATGAAAATAAACAGGTGATTTATTTTCTGGTGTAAACAAAGTATAATTTTTGGCTTTTTACATATTATTGAAAGAAGACAGATTTTCTAGCATCGCATTCAATTTTTGTCTTTTTAAAAATTTTGTTGAAATGAGTAGAAATCACTTATAGTATTTTATCAATTGGTTAAGAAACTTCTTTTGCTTTTAGAGTGAGTATGATTTTAGGCAGACAGAAGATTAGTTATCTTGATCCACAGCACTATAGTCCTGCCTATGTAGAAAAATTCTATGTATATCCATTGTAGCCTAATATCTCTTGGTGCACACTTGCATTTTTTTCATCATATTGAGAATCCTAAGCTTAAAAGAGTGACTTTCATTAGCATGAATTTAATGAGTAAGTTACATTGCTTTTAAAAATCCTCATTCTGAGTTGTATCACTAAATTTTTTGAAAAAAAAATCACTATTAAAGGGGGGGAAAAAACCCTTTCTCATAAACATGCTTAAATTCAAATCACTTTTCCCCTTTGCAGAAGTAAACCTTTGTGTTGAATTATAATTAAGGGACATTCAAAAAAGGCTGTTTTAAATCCTTTGGTTCAGTTAATCAATATTCTATGCCTTTGTTTTTCATTTCTTTTTTGGCCCCTGCTTCTCATGTATGAAGTTGTTTGTGCTCAGAAAGCAGGACTATTTATACATTTCAACAGAATACCAGAGAAGCAGGACCAAGAACATTCTTTAAAAATCATAGCATGTGTTGTACTTCTACTTCTTTTAAGAAGGAATAAATGTAGACAATATAAATACAAATAAAAAACACATGAATTTACTTCCTTAGTTTAGTTTGCCAAATAGCATATGCTTCTCATGCTTTGTAATTCCAAATTAATTTAGATCAGATTCTTATATTTTATAAACCACTGAATTGAATATCTTTATACCACTGTCTATTATTTCATGTGGACAAATTTGCTTAATGCTTACATTTTTCATTACTGTGCTAACGGCATTTGATTGCAGTTTGGTGTCTTCAGCTGTCAAAAAAGCCAGAATGAAACATCAGAAGGAAGATTGAATGGTTTTCCTTTCATTACCTCTGCAAGGGACTCATTTTTTTAATTTATATGACTGTTCTAACTATGGTAGAATTTTATGATAAGGAAAAATAAATTGTACCCTAAGGTAATATTCCCATTTTGATGGATTATAAAACATGTTAAAATTGGTCATTACAAACTATAATTCTTCATGGCCTCAAACCCTGTTAGTATAATTTTTTTGAATTATAAAAAATAGTGATCAATTTAGTTGGTGCTATTAAATGACAATGCATTCAGACTGCATGCAGCATTGTAAAATGACAGCACCAGATATCAGAGTTGGTGTATTTGTACTCCTGTTGTTTTGAATGAAAACAGCTTTGTCTCCTACACTTATAGACAGGTGAGAATGACAATGGGGCCTGAATCATTACAGTATGTTTGAGTCATGAAGGACACTTGAATTCATGTTTCACAGGGAACAAAATTACAATTATTCCCTAATAATAAAGGCAGACATTCTTTTAAAAATTGCTTATATAGCTATTAAAGTGTGAGAGTGAAATATGCTCACAAACCAGACAGAATCTCAGAGAACAAAGAGAGCTGGTCTTTTTTTTTTTTTTTTTTTTAAGATATAGTTATTTATTTCAGAGAGAGAGAGAATGAGAGAGAGAGAGAGATGGGGGTGGGGCAGAGAGAGGGAGAATCCTTGAGCAGACTCCCTGCTGAATGGGGAGCCCAATGCAGGGTTTGATCCCAGGACCCTGAGATCATGACCTGAGCCAAATTCAAGAATTGGCTGTTTAACCAAGTGAGCCATCCAAACACCCTAAGAGAGCTGGCTTTTTTTTTTTTTTTTTAAGATTTTATTTGCTTGAGAGAAAGTGAGAGAGAGCAAGAGAGAGAGCGCAGAGGGAGAAAGAGAAGCAGATTTCCTGCTGAGCAGAGAACCTGACATGGAGCTCAATCTCATGACTCCAAGACCATGACCTGGGCTGAAGGCAAATGCTTAACTGACTGAGCCACCCAGACACCCTGAGAGCTGGTCTTAAAACAGCTGAATAAAACTTGGAATTTTTGACAGTATGTTAATAAATTTTTTCTCAGGGACGCCTGGGTGGCTCAGTCGGTTAAGCGGCTGCTTTCGGCCCAGGTCATGATCCCAGGGTCCTGGGATCGAGTCCCATATTGGGCTCCTTGCTCAGTAGGGAACCTGCTTCTCCCTCTCTCTCCCTCTGCTTGTGCTCTGTCAAATAAATAAAATCTTAAAAAAAATAAAAAATAAATAAAAAAATAAATTTTTTCTCAGATTTCTCAGCAATCTTCCAACAGTACCAGATTCCCCAATATAAAATTTTTTTGCTAATGTAGCTCATGCTTAAAATGTCTTTCTTCCTCCTTTCATTAATGATTTGTCATTTGGATGGGACAGTGTGCTAGATACAGTCACAGCTGGCTTAGTATTTAATCTACATAGTTCATAGAGCAGGGGTTATAATCATCATATTACAGACATGGAAAGTGAATTTTAGAGATTATATGATTTGCCCTAAACCATATTCCTAATATGTGGCAGAGCTGGAGTCAAACTTACACTTATTCCGGTTCTAAATCCTTAGGTTTTTTACTTTTCTCATTTTCCTTTTTTTGCACTTTACTGTTACTTGTCTTGTATTGCTATGAGCATGGAAAACACTTAAAATTTCTTTCCAAATCTAAATAGAGCCCAAATAAAACAATAAAACAGTACAATTGAAAGTAATATAATACAAATAAAAATAATAAGTGATCTAAAACAAATAGTAATTTTAAATAATTAATAAATAACTAAAGGCAAAGTAAATAAAAAATCAACAACCATCAGGTGTAATCTAGTAAAATATTCAAATTGCACGAAGAATCTCACAAGTATAAATCCACTTTAAACACAAAAGAGGAAAAAACAAGTCATCTTCTGACTAATACCCAACAGCATTAAACACTAGAGGGAAAAAAGGAACGTGGAGGAGTTTAGGAAAAAAATTATGACTTAAGATTTCTAAACTTTGTGTTATTGAAAGAAGTTAACAGAAAGATGTTCTTGCATAAGCAAGATTAAAAAAATCTTTGTAATCTTGAATGCCTACCAGAGGAAAGGTACCAAGATGAGAGGTACCTAGACAAATAAAGTAATAGATTACAATTATATATGCATTTGATTATTAAAATAACTTTCTCAAAAATTCATGATATGAAAAAAGTAAAAAAAAACTCAGGATTTTAACTGCAGACTACATCCACAAAAATTGGAAAGAAAGAGTTCACAAAACCCACTATATCATAAATTTCTACCAATATAGTAAAATAAAATGATTCATTAATTCATTTTAATAGATAAACATAAAAAAGACTATGGAAAAAATTTGTAGCAAATGGAGTAAAACAACATGTACCTTGTAATTTCTCAGTTTAAGGTTTGAATCCTTGATATTTTCAGATCCTGTGATTTTGTACAAGTTTGTTACTCAGGGCTTCACCACCTATATCTATAAAGGACAGAAAATAGTGCCTATTTTACTGGATTATTTTGAGTATATTACAGATAAAATTCCCAGTGCGGTACTTGGCACATTTACCTTATGTGAAAACTTCTTTCTCCCTTTACTATTTTTACATAGATCAAATAATTTTTTAGGATTATGCTGCATATTTTAATGTGACTGAAATATTTTTCACATATTTTTTCTGATTATTGCTACGTGAGCAAGTTTTGTATTTTTTCTTGTTTCCAGACCCTTCAACAGCTCACAAGATAATTTTAATGGTTTCATTTCAATATCTTAAATATTTTGCAAATAATTATAATTTAACTCTTTCTTTTGGTTTAAAATTTTACTGTTTTGTCCAGAACTTAATAGTGGTTTTAGCTCATCATTTTCACTATTAATGTAATGCTGACCATTTGAAATAGGTTTGTGTGTGTGTGTGTGTGTATGTGTATACAGATACATTTGTATTGAGAATACCTCATAATAGAACGTCCAGGGAAGATGGCAGAATAAGAGCACCCTATGCTCACCTCTTCCTACTAATACAACTAGATAGCACTCACATCAGTGTAAACAACCCAGAAAATGACCTGAAGACTGGCAGAATAAACTCCACAACTAAATGTAGAGAAGAGGCCATATCAAAGAAGGTCAGAAGGGTGAAGATACAGTCAGGAACTCAATGGACTTATAGAACTGTCTGAGGGAGGGAGGGACACACTATAGGCACAGAGAGGGGAGAGAAACAGACCCCCAGACTGGGCAGTCTGAACAGGGAAGATGAAAACCCATAATATTTGGCTTTGAAAACCAGAGGGACCTAATTTCATGAGCTGTTACCCCCTCTTGCTGTATTGTGCTTAGGTGCCCTCTCAAATCTGTTATTGGCCAGAGCCCATAAAGTGTGGTGCCACAGGCCTGACAGTGTGCAAGCAGCCGCTACAGTGGCCAGCACAGCACCAAAGTAACTCCTACCCCAGAGAGAGGGAAAGATAACTGCACACAGTAGTCAGAAGGAGACCCAGCAGGGGACTAGAGGCAGACAACTGGTCAGACAACAGTCTGAAGCTTCAACAGATCAATGAAGCTTCCCAGCAGACAACACAGGGAAAGCACCCTGCAGTTTGGTACTACTGCATCTCTGGCAAATGCATACTCTGACTTGACTCAAGCCCAGGGTGGCCCCAGACTGGCCCACTAACATGACAGGGATCAAACATGCCCACAACAGGCAGAGAGACATTGCACATGACTGGACTGAAAAAAAAAAAAGTGGCTCAACAACAATAGCAAAGCATATGCATCACACATAGGAGATACCCATAAAGCACCAAATTCTGGTGGACAGGGGACACTGCATGGACCTCTTCTTCATTAGGCCATTATTTTCAAGTGCAGAAGATGTAACTTTCCTAACACACAGAAACAGACACATAGAATTAGACAAAATTAGAAGACAGAGGAATATGTTCCAAATGAAAGAAAAGAACAAAATCATAGCAAGAAATGTAAATGAAACAGACATAAGTAACATGACTGATAGAGAATTTAAAGTAATGACCTTGGGCGCCTGGGTGGCTCAGTTGGTTAAGCGACTGCCTTCAGCTCAGGTCATGATCGTGGAGTTCCGGGATCGAGTCCCGCATCCGGCTCCCTGCTCGGCAGGGCGTCTGCTTCTCCCTCTGACCCTCCTCCCTCTCATGCTCTCTGTCTCTCATTCTCTCTGTCTCAAATAAATAAAAATAAAAATCTTTAAAGTAATGACCTTAAAGATACTCACTGGACTTAAGAGTGGAGTACCTCAGTGAGATAAAAAAGAAATAATCAGAGATGAAGAACACAACAAATGAAATAAAAAGTACACTAGATGGAAGAAATAGTAGATTAGACAAGGCAGAAGAACAAATCAGTGACCTGGAGGACCGAGTAATGAAAAGCAATCAAGCTGAGCTAGGGAGAGAAAAAAGAAATTGCAAAATGAAAATAGTCTTAGGGACTCAGCAACTCCATCAAACATAATAACATTCACATTCTAGGGATCCCAGAGGACTAGAGAAAGAAAAGGGGGCAGAAAATTTATTTGAAGAAAAAATAACTGAAAACTCCTTGAATCTAGGGAAGGAAACAGATATCCAGATTTAGGAAGCACAGAGATTGCCTTGTAAAATCAACACAAGGAGGTCCACACAAATACACATAGTAATTGAAATGGCAAAATGTAGGGATAAAGAGAGAATTTTAAAAGCAGCAAGAGAAAAGAAAGCAATTACATACAAGGGAAAACCCATGAAGCTATCAACTGATTTTTCAGCCCAAACTTTGCAAGCCAGAAGGGAGTGGCATGATGTATTCAAAGGGCTGAAAGGAAAAAAAAAATTTGCAGTCAAGAATATGTAATCCAGCCAGGCTATCATTCAGAATAGAAGGAGAGATGAAGAGTTTCACAGACAAGCAAAATTAAAGGAATTCATGACCACTAAACCAGCCCTACAAGCAATGTTAAAGGTGATTCTGTGAGTAGAAAGGAAAGACCATAAGTGGGAGTAAGAAAAGTAGGAAGCACAAAAACAGTAAAAATAAGTATATCTATAAAAATCAATCAAGGGATTCACAAAATAAAAGGATATAAAGTATGACATCATATACCTAAAATGTGAGGAGGAGAGAAGTAAAGAATGACTTCAAACTTAGGCAACCATCAATTGAATATAGACTGCTATAAGCATAAGATGTTATATACAAACCAAATTGTAACCACAAATAAAAAACCAATAATAGATATGCAAAAAATGATGAGAAAGGAATCCAAGTATATCACTGAAGAAAGCCAACAAAGAGAGAAAGAAAAGAAAGGAACAGAGAAGAACTACAAAAACAACCATGAAATGAGTAACAAAATGGCAATGGATACATACCTATCAATAATTACTTTCAATGCAAATGGACTAACTACTTCAATCACAAGACATAGGGAGATGGAATGGATAAAAAACAAGACCCATCTATATGTTGTCTACCACAGACATATTTCAGACCTAAAGACATGTGCAGATTGAAAGTGAAGGGATGCAAAAGCATTTATTATGCAAGTGGACATGAAAAGAAAGCTGGGATAGCAATACTTATATCAGACAAAATGACTTTAAGACAATTCCAGGTTTTAAGTTATACCACAAATGTGGTAATCAAAACAGTATGGTACTGTCACAAAAATAGACACAAAGATCAATAGAACAGAATAGAAAACCCAGAAACAAACCCACAAGTTTATGGTCAATTAACTTTTGACAAAGTAGGAAAGAATATTAGTCTGTTCAGCAAAAGGTGTTGGGAAAACTGAACAGAAATATGCAAAATGATGAAACTGGACCACTTTCTTATACCATCCACAAAAATCAATTCAACATGGATTAAAGACCTAAATGTGAGACCCGAAACATAAAAATCCTAGAAGACAACACAAGGAGTAAATTCTTTGACATTGACCATAGCAACTTCTTTCTAGATACATTTCCTGAGGCAAGGGGAATCAAAAGCAAAAATAAGCTATTGGGAATACATCAAAATAAAAACCTTCTGCACAGTGAAGGACACAATCAAGAAAACTAAAAGGCAACCTATGGAATGGGAGAAAATATTTGCAAATGACATATCTGATGAAGGGTTAGTATCCAAAATATATAAAGAACTTATACAACTCAACACCCCCCAAAATCCAAATAATCCAATTAAAAATGGGCAGAAGACATGAACAGAAATTTGTCCAAAGAATATATACAAATGGCCAACAGACACATGAAAAGATGCTCATCATCACTTATCATCATGGAAATGTAAGTCAAAACTACAATGAAATATCACCTCACACCTGTCAGAATTGTTAAAATCAAGAACACAATGAAAAAGTGTTGGCAAGGATGTGGAGAAAGAGGAACGCTTGTACACCATTGGTGGCAATGCACACTGGGTGCAGCCACTCTCAAAAACAATATGGAGGTTCCTCAACAAGTTAAAAATAGAACTACCCTATGATCCAGTAATTTCACTAGTGGGTATTTATCCAAATACAAAGACACTAATTTGAAAGGATATATGCACCCCTATGTTTATAGCAGCTATTATTTACAATAGCCAAATTAAGCAACCCAAGTGTCCATATATATAATGGAATTCCATATATATATATATGGGATATTATTCAGCCATAAAAAAGAATAAAATTTTGCTATTTGCAATGACATGGGTAGAACTAGAAAGTATAATGCTAAGCAAAATAAGAGAAAGATGAATACTATATGATTTCACTCATATGTGGAAGTTAAGAAACAAAATAAATGAGTAAAGGAAAAAAAATGAGAGGAAGACAAACCAAGAATCAGACTCTTCACTATAGAGAAAAAACTTACTAGAGGGGAGATGGGTGTGGGGATGGGTGAAACAGGTGATGTGGATTTAAGAGTACACTTATCATGATGAGCACTGAGTAATGTATAGAATTGTTGACTCACTATATTGTACACCTGAAACTAATATAACACTGTATGTTAACCATACCGGAGTTAAAATAAAAAAAACTTCAAAAGAAAGAACCCCTTATTATTATAATTTGTTGTCAACTCCTCTTTGCCTCTTCTAGACTCTGACAATTTCTTAGACCATCCTTTTTTTTTTTTTAAGACCTTGATGCTTTTGAGGAGTGATGTTAAGATATTTTGCTAAATTTTCCAATTTTGTTTTATTTGTTTTACTTATGATTAGACTGGGTTATGAGATATTTATTTTATATCTTGTGCTATAATCCAATACTATGTTATTTATTTTGTTGCTTACATTTTTCAGCTTTGAACATTTCTTTCACCTATCACATCATTTTGGTTTCTGAGCACTTCCTTACTTTCAGTCACTAAAAGATGCTCCTTGATCATCTTACTTATTTCTGTGTCAGCCTTACAATTAGTCAATCCCCCTCAAATTCCTGATCCTTTATATTGGAAAATAGAATTAGATACAATGATGTGGGTTTTGGGTGTGCTAGTTACTACTAACATGACATTGTTTCTAGGTCCTACTAGCTGACAGAGCATGAAAATACATATTATATACACATATTTATTAATATTTTGATATGTACCCATCTGTATCTACATTAAATTAATCATGAGTCCAAACTGATGTCTCCAGCTCTAATCCTGTACTGTATGCATCATTTGAGCCTTCTGCCTTGCTTGTCTATAACCTCCCACTCCAACAGTGAGAAACATGGCTCCCACCATATGCTACCTAATTACTTAATTACATCAATTCCATTATACATTTATAGCTGTCTCAAAATTTTTAACCCTCACCACTGAGCAAGAACTATTAACTAGAGTACAGTGCTTATATACTGCTCCTCTGCCTTCAGTATCATAGGCTCCACTAATTTCAATAGTTACTTAGATTAGCATCTTTGTTTTCTATAAACTTTCATGTGGTTGCTCCCTATATTTATAATAATAATTTTTTTGTTGCATTCTGCATTCCCTCCTGAGATCACCTGACCTCCTAAATGATTTTTTAGACTTGCATACATTAAAGATCACTATTTGTCATGCAAAGTTCTATTTTTTTGGACAAATGCATAGTGTCATTTATCCATTACAGTTCATGATAGTTTCACGGCCCTAAAAAGTCCCCTGTGCTTTACCTATTAAACCACACTTTTCCAAGCCCTTTACAACCAAGGTTGCATTAACAAGCTATGTAATTTTTCATTTTTTCCTGAATGTCATATAATTCAAATCATACTGTGTGTAGACTTTTCAGAGTAACTTCTTTCATTCAGCAATATACATTTGGGATCGATCTGTATCTTTTTAGCTTGATAGCTCATTTCTTTTTACTGCTGAATAAAATTCCATTGTATGGATTTTTCCCTGGCTTGTTTACATCCTGCTTTGTTTTTACTCACCTGTTGAATGACATCCTGGTTGCTTCCATTTTCAGCTATTATGAATAAGCCTGTTGTGAACATTCATATACAGATCTATGTTTGGATATACATTTTCCAATCAGTTGGGTACTTACCTAGGAGTGCAATTGCTAGATTATATGGTAAGCCTATATTTAGCTTTGTAAAAAAATGAATAAACTGTCTTCCAAATGACTGTATCATTCCACCTGTAATGAATGAAACCTCCTCTTGGTCTGCATCCTTGACACTGTCAGTTTTTGATTTTAGCTATATTCCTAGGATGTGTAGTGGCAATTCATTGTGGGTTTTTTTTTTTTCCATTGTTGTTTTTATTTGAAATCGCCCAATGAGCTCAGCTTCTTTTCACATACTTTTGAAAAATCATGTTTGTCTCTTTAGTGAAGTGTCTGTTTCGTTCTTTGCTTATTATTTTAATTGGATTTTTATTTTCTTATTATGGATTTTTAAGAGTTCTTTGTATAGTTTGAATACAATTCTTTTATCAGACATGCTTTTGCATAAATTTTCTTCCAGTCTATGGCTTGTGAATTTTAGTTTTCTGATACTGCTATAACAAATTACACAAACTGGGTGAATTAAATAATACAAATTTATTCTCTTATTGTTCTAGAGATCAGAAGTTATATAAACATGGTGTTGCAGACTATGTTCCTTCTAGAGACTTTAGGGAGAAGCCATTTCTTTCTTTTTTCTAGTTTCCAGAGACCACCTGCTTTCCTTGGCTCATGGCTCCGTCCTCCATCTTCAAAGCCAGCAGCATAGTTCTTTACTTTCTCTCTGACTCTGATTCTTCTTCCCTCATTTTATAAGGATCCTGTGTTTACACTGGAATCACCCAGATAATTCAGGATAATCTCCCTATCTGAAGATGCTTGATTATAACTGCAAAATCCCTTTTGCCCTATAAGGTAACCTATTCACAAGATATAGACATCTTTGGGGAGAGGCATTATTTAGTATATCACACTTGTCTTTTGATTCTTTTAGCAGTGTATTTCTCAAAGCAGAAGTTTGAAAACTTTTAATAAAGTTCATTTTATCCTTTTTGTTGCTGTTGTTGTTGATGGATTGTGCTTCTGGTATGGTGTCTAAAAATTAATGGTCAGGGGTGCCTGGGTTGTTCAGTCAGTTAAGCAGTTGCCTTCAACTCAGGTCATGATCTCAGGGTCCTGGGATCAAGCCCTGCCTTGGGCTCCTTGCTCCGATGGGCGTCTGCTTCTCCCTCTCCCTCTGCCCCTCCCCCTGCTCATGCTCTCTGTCTCTGTCTCTCTCAAATAAATAAACAAAATCTTTAAAAAAATAAAAAAATAATAAAAATTAATGGTCAAACCAAAGATCACCTACCTAGATTTTCTCCTTTATTTTCTTGTATAAGCTTTATAAATTTGCATTTTCCATGTAGGTTTATGATCTATTTGACTTAATATTTATGAAAGGTGTAAGATTTGTGTCAAGGTTCATTATTTTGCATAGATACTTCCTTAAAATACCGCAAATTAAGTGGCTTAAGACAGCTCAGATTATTTTCTTTCAGTTCTTTCAATTGGAAATCCAAAATGGGTTTTGGGGTCTGTAACTTCTAGAGTCTCTAGAGAGAATCTTTCTCCAGGTCTTTTGAGCTTTTAGAGGCCACCTGAATTCCTTGGCTCATGGGCACTTCCTTCATCTTCAAAGTAAGAGCAAACATTCAAATCTTCTGTTGTTAACTCTGTTTCTCTGACCCTCTCTCTTGCTTCTCTCTTATAAAAGACTCCTGTGATTACTTGGCCTCATCTGAATAATCCAAGATTATCTCTCCATGTCAAGATACTTTACTTAATCCATCTGCAAAGTCCTTTTCATCATGTAAGGTAACATATTCACAGGATCTGGGATTTGAATGTCAACATCTTGAGGAAGCAGAAGCATTATTTTATCTACCATCATACAGACATCACATTGTACAACATTGTTGTTGAAAAGACTATATTTAGGGGTACCTGGGTGGCTCAATTGGTTAAGTGTCCAACTTTCGATTTTGGCTCAGGTCATGATCTCAGGATTGTGAGATTGAACCCCACATAGGTCTCCATCTAGACGTGGAGCCTGCTTAAGAGTCCCTCTCTGTCTGTTCGCCAATGCCCCCACCCCTTTCTCTCTTGGTAAAAAAAAAAAAAAAAAAAAGACTGTATTTATTCCATTGAGTTGCCTGTAGTCCTTTCCAAGAATCAGTTGAATATGTTCATGTGAGTCTGTTTCTGGGGTCCCTTTATGCTCTATGTGTCTAGTCTTTCACCAGCACCACATCATCTTGATTACATAGCTTTATGGTAGGTCTTAAAATGATGCAGTGTAAGACTTTCAGTTTTATTGCTCTTTAGTATTGCATTGCCTATTCTTGGCTTTTTGTCTTTTCATTTCCTTAGCAGTGTATTTCTCAAAGCAGAAGTTCAAAAACTTAATTTTTATTTTATCATATTTTTCTTTGATGGATTGTGCTTTTGGCATGGTATCTAACAATTGATGGTCAAATCATTAATGTAAACTTCAAATTTTAAAATCAGTCTGGTGATGTTTACAAAATAGCTTGCTGGAATTTTGTTTCAGGCTGTATTGAAACTAAGTATCAAGTAGGAATAATTGACATCCTAGCAACTTAAATGTTCTAATTTATGAATATAAACTAATTTCTTCACTTATTTAGATATTATTTGAAATTTTTCACCAGAGTTTTGTGGTTTGGATGTTAGATCCTGTAAATATATTTTAGATTTATATTTGGTTTTCATTTTTTGTACTATTGTAATTTCAAATTGGTTTTTTAATTCAAATTTCAATTATTCATTACTGAAAAGCAATTAACTTCTTGTATTAACTTTCATACTTTGTGCAACTGTGCAATAATTGCATATTTTTTCCAGGAGCTTTGTTTTTTGTTTTTTTCCAGTTCTTAAGGATTTTCTACATAAACAATCCTGTGATCTGCAAACAAAATTATTTTGTTTCTTTCTTTCCTATCTATATGCATTGTATTTCCTTTTCTGGTCTTACTGCACTACCTATGACTTCCAGTACAATGTTGAATAGGAGTGGTGAGAGAGTGCACTCTTGCCTTGCTCCTGATCTTGAGGAAAACAGCATCCAGTTTCTCATCATTAAGTATGATATTAATGTAGGATTTTTGTGGATGCAATTTATCAAGTTGAAATAGTCCCTATTTCTAAGAGTTGAGAGTTTTCAATCAGGAATGATGTTATGTTTTTCTTCATTGATTGATACGTTCATATGATTTTTCTTCTTTAGCTTATTGATATAGTGGATTACATTGATTGTTTCTTTTAAATATTAAAACCATATTGTATACTTGAAATAAAACCCAATTTGTCATGATCTATAATTCTTTGTATACATACTTGGATTTAATTTGTTAATATTTCATTGAAGATTTATGCATCTCTTTTCATGAAAGATATTAATTTGTTATTTTTCTTTTTTGCAATGTCTTTAATCTGATCTTGTTGGTAGAGTAATGCTGGCCTCACAGAACGAGTTTGGAATTGTTCTATCTCCTTCTGTTTTCTAGAACAGATTGTGGAGAATTGGTATCATTTCTTTATTAAATGTTTGGTAGAATCCACTAGTCTAATCATCTGGGCCTGATGATTTCTTTTCTTGAAGATTTTATTTTTTTTTTAATTTTTTTTAATTTTTTTTTTTTAAAGATTTTTATTTATTTATTTGACAGAGAGAGAGATAGCGAGAGCAGGAACACAAGCAGGGGGAGTGGGAGAGGGAGAAGCAGGCTTCCTGCCGAGCAAGGAGCCCGATGTGGGACTCGATCCCAGGACCCTGGGATCATGACCTGAGCCGAAGGCAGACGCTTAACGACTGAGCCACCCAGGCGCCCGAAGATTTTAATTATCAATTCAATTTCTCTAGTAGATACAGATCTATTCAGATGATCTACTTCTTCTTTAGGTGAGGGTTAGTAGTCTGTGTCTTTCAAGAAATTTGTCAGTTTCATTTAAGTTATCAAATTGAGGGCACCTGCGTGGCTCAGATGGTTAAACGTCTGCCTTTGGCTCAGGTCGTGATCCCAGTGTCCTGGGATCGAGTCCCGTGTCAGGCTCCCTGCTCCTTGGGAGCCTGCTTCTCCCTCTGCCTCTCTCTCTCTCTCTCTGTCTCTCATGAATAAATAAATAAAATCTAAAAAAAAAGTTATCAAATTGATTGGCAGATAGTTTTCCATAGCATTCCCTTATTATCCTTCTAATGATTATGGAATAAGTAGTAATGAATTCTCTTTCATTTCTTATAATAGTAAATGGTGCCCCCCTTCTTTATTTTTTAGTTAGCATGGGTAGAGAATTATCAATTTTATTGAACTTTTCAAAGAGATAGCATTTTATTTTTTTCTTCTCTATTATTTTCTTGTTCTCAATTTCATTGATTTTTAATGTAATTTTTATTATTTCTTTTCCTTCTGTTTGCTTCAGGCTTACATTTTTTTTGTCTTTCTCTAGTTTCCTAAAGTGAGCTCCTGGATTATTCATTTTAGGTCTTTCTTCTTTTCTAATATATGCATTTAATGCTATAAATTTACCTCATAGTTCTATTGTTTTTTTTGCTGCAACTCATAAAATTTGATAATTTGAATTAACATCCACAACATTTAAACACTTATCTTGAGTTTTTTTTGATCCATTAATGATTTTGAAGTGTGTTATTTAATCTCCAAATGTTTAAGATTTTTCAACAATCTTTCTGTTATTTATTTTTAGTTTATTCTATTGTGGTTGACAATACACTTCATATGTATTTTCATTCTTTTAAATTTTATTTTATTTTATTTTATTATGTTATTCTTTTAAATTTGTTATGATCATGTCTTATGATCCAACAGATATTATATCTTGCTTAATCTTCTTTGTGATCTTGAACAGAATCTGTGTTCTGCTGTTGTGGGGTGGAGTATTCTATACAAGTCACATATATCAAACTGGTTGGTAGTGTTGCTCAGGTCAATTATATCCTTATGACTTTTTGCCTGTTTGTTCTATCAATTACTTAAAGAGAGGTACCTCTAACTATAATAGTGAATTTGTCTATTTTCTTGTGGTTCTAAGACTTTTTTTGGGCCTCCTATATTTTAATGTTAAATTATTAGGTATATACACATTAAAGATTGTTATGTCTTTTTTTTGTAAATTAACCCCTTCATCATCATACAATGTAACCATTCATCCTTGATAATATTCCTTTTAGTTAAATTTGCTTTATCTGAAATTAATATAGATAAACTTTTTTGTGATTAGTATTAGCATGGTATGTGTTTCTCCATTCCTTTAGGTTTTAACTCTCTGAATCTTTGTATTTAAAGTAGGTTTCTTCTAGGTAATACATAATTATTTTTTTGTAATCCATTCTGACAATCTCTGTTTTGTATGGTATAATTAGAGCATTCAAATTTAATGTTATTATTGTTGTAATGGAATTAACATCTACCATGTTTTTTTTAACGGTTTTCTATTCTTTGTATTTATTTGTTTCTTCTTTATTCTCTGTGTTCAATTATTTCATGTTATTCCATTTTATCTACTCTCTTAGCATGTCATTTCCTCTTCTTTTTTTTTTTTTTACCTTTTTAGTGGTTGACCTGAAGTTTGCAACATACATTGTTAACCAATCAATCTCTACCGTCAAATAACACTGACCACATTATGTGCAATACAGGCAACTTAGAGTATTCAAATTTCTCTGTTCTGTCCCATGTGACATTGGAGTCAACCATATTACTTATCCATACATTGTATTAGCCAAATTGAGATTACTTTAAACAAAAAGTTATCTTTTAGATCATTTAAGAATAAGGAAGAGACTTCATTTTTTTTTCATTTATTACTTCTCCATACTCTCTCCCTCTTTTAAATCCAATGTTTTATTTTCTTAGTTATATAAATTTCTCTACTTGAAGAATATCCTTTATATTTCTTGAAGGCACATCTCCTGACAAAGAATTTCCTCAGTATTTTTCAGTCCAGAAATACTGATTTTCCTTCACTTTTGAATGATATTTTTTCTGGATACAGAATTTTAGGTTGGTAGATACTTTCTTTCAAGACTTTAAATGGTTCACTCTTCTCTCTTCTTGCTTATATCACTTATGATGAGAAATCTGCTATAATTCTTTTTTTTAAGACTTTATTTATTTGACAGAGAGAGACACAGCGAGAGAGGAAACACAAGCAAGGGGAGTGGAAGGAGGAGAAGCAGGTTTCCCATGAGCAGGGAGCCCGACTAGGGGCTCTGTACCAGGACCCGAGATCACAACACGAGCCGAAGGCAGATGCTCAATGACTGAGGAACACAGACCATGTTTCTTTGTAGGAAAGTTTTTTTCCCTCTTACTCCATCTTCTTTCAAGATTCTCTCTCTTACACCTCTTCTCTCTCTCACTCTCATCTGTCTTTGGAGAGGGGATCCTGCTATAAATGCCTCCATATAGATTTCTGGATATTTATTCTGCTTTTTATTCTCTGAGTTTCTTTTTTTTTTTATTCTTATGTTAATCCCCATACATTACATCATTAGTTTTAGATGTAGTGTTCCATGATTCATTGTTTGTGCATAACACCCAATGCTCCATGCAGAATGTGCCCTCCTCAATACCCACCACCAGGCCAACCCATCCTCCCACCTCCCGCCCCCCCAGAACCCTCAGTTTGTTTTTCAGAGTTCATCGTCTCTCATGGTTCATCTACCCCTCCGATTTCCCCCGCTTCATTCTTCCCCTCCTGCTACCTTCTTCTTTTTTTTTCTTAACATATATTGCATTATTTGTCTCAGAGGTACAGATCTGAGATTCAACAGTCTTACACAATTCACAGCACTTACCAGAGCACATACTGTCCCCAGTGTCTATCACCCAGTCACCCCATCCCTCCCACCCCACCCCCACTCCAGCAACCCTCAGTTTGTTTCCTGAGATTAAGAATTCCTCATATCAGTGAGGTCATACGATACATGTCTTTCTCTTTTTGACTTATTTTGCTCAACATAATACCCTCCAGTTCCATCCACGTCGTTGCAAATGGCAAGATCTCATTCCTTTTGATGGCTGCATAATATTCCATTGTGTGTATATACCACATCTTCTTTATCCATTCATCTGTCGATGGACATCTTGGCTCTTTCCAGAGTTTGGCTATTGTGGACATTGCTGCTATAAACATCGGGGTGCACGTACCCTTTTGGATCCCTACTTTTGTATCTTTGGGGTAAATACCCAGTAGTGCAATTGCTGGATCATATGGTAGCTCTATTTTCAACTTTTTGAGGAACCTCCATACTGTTTTCCAGAGTGGTTGCACCAGCTTGCATTCCCACCAATGGTGTAGGAGGGTTCCCCTTTCTCCACATCCCCGCCAACATCTGTCGTTTCCTGACTTGTTCATTTTAGCCATTCTGACTGGTGTGAGGTGGTATCTCATTGAGGTTTTGATTTGGATTTCCCTGATGCCGAGTGATATTGAGCACTTTTTCATGTGTCTGTTGGCCATTTGGATGTCTTCTTTGGAAAAATGTTCATGTCTTCTGCCCATTTCTTGATTGGATTCTTTGTTCTTTGGGTGTTGAGTTTGATGAGTTCTTTATAGATTTTGGATACTAACCCTTTATCTGATATGTCATTTGCAAATATCTTCTCCCATTCTGTCGGTTGTCTTTTGGTTTTGTTGACTGTTTCCTTTGCTTTGCAAAAGGTTTTTATCTTGATGAAGTCCCAAGAGTTCATTTTTGCCCTTGCTTCCCTTGCCTTTGGCAATGTTTCTAGGAAGAAGTTGCTGCGGCTGAGGTCGAAGAGGTTGCTGCCTGTATTCTCCTTTAGGATTTTGATGGACTCCTGTCTCACATTGAGGTCTTTCATCCATTTGGAGTCTATTTTTGTGTGTGGTGTAAGGAAATGGTCCAGTTTCATTCTCCTGCATGTGGCTATCCAATTTTCCCAACACCATTTGTTGAAGAGACTGTCTTTTTTCCATTGGACATTCTTTCCTGCTTTGTGGAAGATGAGTTGACCATAGAGTTGAGGGTCCATTTCTGGGCTCTCTATTCTGTTCCATTGATCTATGTGTCTTTTTTGTGCCAGTACCATACTGTCTTGATGATGACAGCTTTGTAATAGAGCTTGAAGTCCGGAATTGTGATGCCACCTGCTTTGCTTTTCTTTTTCAACATTGCTCTGGCTCTTCAGGGTCTTTTCTGGTTCTATACAAATTTTAGGATTATTTGTTCCATTTCTTTGAAAAAAGTGGATGGTATTTTGATGGGGATTGCATTGAATGTGTAGATTGCTCTAGGTAGCATTGACATCTTCACAATATTTGTTCTTCTAATCCATGAGCATGGAACATTTTTCCATTTCTTTGTGTCTTCCTCAATTTCTTTCATGAGTATTTTGTAGTTTTCTGAGTACAGATCCTTTGTCTCTTTGGTTAGATTTATTCCTAGGTATCTTATGGTTTTGGGTGCAATTGTAAATGGGATCGACTCCTTAATTTCTCTTTCTTCTGTCTTGTTGTTGGTGTATAGGAATGCCACTGACTTCTGTGCATTGATTTTATATCCTGCCACTTGACTGAATTCCTGTATGAGTTCTAGCAGTTTTGGGGTGGAGTCTTTGGGGTTTTCCACATAAAGTATCATATCATCTGCAAAGAGTGAGAGTTTGACTTCTTCTTTGCTGATTTGGATGCCTTTGATTTCTTTTTGTTGTCTGATTGTTGTGGCTAGGACTTCCAACACTATGTTGAATAGCAGTGGTGATAGTGGACATCCCTGCCATGTTCTTGACCTTAGGGGGAAAGCTCTCCGTTTTTCCCCATTGAGAATGATATTTGCTGTAGGTTTTTCATAGATGGCTTTTATGATATTGAGGTATGTACCCTCTATCCGTATACTCTCAAGAGTTTTGATCAAGAAAGGATGCTGTACTTTGTCAAATGCTTTTTCTGCATCTATTGAAAGGAGCATATGATTCTTGTCCTTTCTTTTGTTAATGTATTGTATCACATTGATTGATTTGTGGATGTTGAACCAACCTTGCAGCCCAGGGATAAATCCCACTTGGTCGTGGTGAATAATCCTTTTAATGTACTGTTGGATCCTATTGGCTAGTATTTTGGTGAGAATTTTTGCATTCATGTTCATCAAGGATATTGGTCTGTAATTCTTTTTGATGGGGTCTTTGTCTGGTTTGGGGATCAAGGTAATGGTGGCCTCATAAAATGAGTGTAGAAGTTTTCCTTCCATTTCTATTTTTTGGAACAGTTTCAGAAGAATAGGTATTAATTCTTGAAATGTTTGGTAGAATACCCCTGGGAAGCCATCTGGCCCTGGGATTTTGTTTGTTGGGAGATTTTTTTGATGACTGCTTCAATTTCCTTAGTGGTTATAGGTCTGTTCAGGTTTTCTATTTCTTCCTGGTTCAGTTTTGGTAGTTGATACATCTCTAGGAATGCATCCATTTCTTCCAGATTATCTAATTTGCTGGCATAGAGTTGCTTATAATATATTCTTATAATTGTTTGTATTTCTTCGGTGTTGGTTGTGATCTCTCCTCTTTCATTCATGATTTTATTTTTTTTGGGTCCTTTCTCTTTTCTTTTTGATAAGTCTGGCCAGGGGTTTATCAATCTTGCTAATTCTTTCAAAGAACTAGCTCCTAGTTTTGTCAATCTGTTCTACTGTTCTTTTAGTTTCTATTTCATTGATTTCTGCTCTGACCTTTATGATTTCTCTTCTCCTGCTGGGTTTTGGCTTTATTTGCTCCTCTTTCTCCAGCTCCTTTAGGTGTAGGGTTAGGTTGTGTATTTGTGGACTTTCTTGTTCCTTGAGAAAGGCTTGTGTTGCTATGTACTTTCCTCTTAGGACCACCTTTGCTTCATCCCAAAGATTTTGAACAGTTGTGTTTTCATTTTCATTTGTTTCCATGAATTTTTTCAATTCTTCTTTGATTTCCTGGTTGACCCATTCATTCTTTAGTAGGACACTCTTTAGCCTCCATGTATTTGAGTTCTTTCTGACTGTCCTCTTGTGATTGTGTTCTAGTTTCAAAGCATTGTGGTCTGAAAATAGGCAGGGAATGATCCCAATCTTTTGGTACCAGTTGAGACCTGATTTATGACCTCGGATGTGATTTATTCTGGAGAATGTTCCATGGGCACTAGAGAACAATGTGTATTCCGTTGCTTTGGGGTGGAATATTCTGAATATGTCTGTGAAGTCCATTTGGTCCAGTGTGTCATTTAAAGTCTTTATTTCCTTGTTGATCTTTGCTTAGATGATCTGTCCATTTCAGTGAGGGGGGGTGTTTACGTCCCCCAGTATTATTGTATTGTTGTTGATTTGTTTTTCTGCTTTTGTTATTAATTGGCCTCTCCTATTTTAGGGGCATATTTATAATTGTTATATCTTCTTGTTGACAGAAACTTTAAGTAGGATATAGTGTCCTTCCTCATCTCTTATTATAGTCTTTTGTTTAAAATCTAATTTGTCTGATATAAGGATTGCCACCCCAGCTTTCTTTTCGTGTCCATTAGCATGGTAAATGGTTTTCCACCCCTTCACTTTCAATCTGGGGGTGTCTTTGGGCCTAAAATGAGTCTCTTGTAGACAGCATATTGATGGGTCTTGTTTTTTAATCCAGTCTGTTAGCCTGTGTCTTTTGATTGGGGCACATAGCCCATTTACAAACTTTAAGGTAACTATTGAAAGATAGAAATTTAGTGCCATTGTATTGCCTGTAAGGTGACTGTTACCGTATATTGTCTGTGTTCCTTTCTGGTCTATGTTGCTTTTAGGCTCTCTCTTTGCTTAGAGGACCCCTTTCAAGATTTCTTGTAAGGCTGGTTTCATGTTTTCAAATTCCTTTAGTTTTTGTTTGTCCTGGAAGCTTTTTATCTCTCCTTCAATTTTCAATGACAGCCTAGCTGGATAGAGTATTCTTGGCTGCATATTTTTCTCATTTAGTGCTCTGAATATATCCTGCCAGTCCTTTCTGGCCTGCCAGGTCTCTGTGGATAGGTCTGTTGCCAATCTAATGTTTCTACCCTTGTAGGTTACGTATCTCTTCTCCCGAGCTGCTTTCAGGATTTTCTCTGTGTCTCTGAGACTCGTAAGTTTTACTATTAGCTGTCGGGGTGTTGACCTATTTTTATTGATTTGAGAGGGTTTCTCTGTGCCTCCTGGATTTTGATGTATGTTTCCTTCCCCAAATTAGGGAAGTTCTCTGCTATAATTTGCTCCATTATACCTTCTGCTCCTCTCTCTCTTTTTTCTTCTTCTGGGATCCCAATTATTCTAATGTTGTTTCATGTTATGGTATCGTTATCTCTCGAATTCTGCCCTCGTGATCCAGTAGTTGTTTATCTCTCGTTTTCTCAGCTTCTTTATTTTCCATCATTTGGTCTTCTATATTACTGATTCTCTCTTGTGCTTCATTTATCCTAGCAGTTAGAGCCCCCATTTTATATTGGACCTCATTAATAGCCTTTTAATTTTGACTTGGTTAGATTTTAGTTCTTTTATTTCTCCATAAAGGGTTTCTCTAATAACTTCCATGCTTTTTTCAAGCCCAGCTAGTATCTTTATAATCGTCATTCTGAACTCTAGTTCTGACATCGTACTAATGTCCATATTGAGTAGGTCCCTGGCAATCGGTACTGCCTCTTGTTTTTTTTTTCGAGGTGAGTTTTCCATCTTGTCATTTTGTCCTTAGGAGAATAGATGAATGAGACAACAAAATGCTAACAGGGTAACAATGTCCCCAGAAAATGTACTCTAAACAAATCAGAAAAGACCTGAAACTGGGGGAAAAGAAAGGGAAAGAAAGAAAAAAGAAAAAAAAATAATGAAAAAGAAAAAGATAAAAACAAAGAAAACAAAACAGAATATGATCAAATATGATCAGTGCCACACACTAGATTTTGGGTGTATTTTGGTCTGTTAGAAGAAAGTGACTCCCAAAATTTTAAAGTAAAACTTATATATGTACAAAAATAGAGGTTAGTATGAAGAAGGGATGGACTATGACTGTAAAGATGAAAATTATAAAAAATTTTATAAAAGGAATTGATAGATAAGAAGTTGTTTGAAAAAAAGAAAGAAGAGGATTTTAAAAAAAGGAAAGGAAAAAAAAAAAGGGAGAGATTGTGATCAGGCAGGAGACTAGAACAAAGCCATACACTAGAGATTTAGGGTATATTTTGATCTGTTAGAAGAAACTGTATCTCAAAATTTTAAAGAGAACAACTTATATATATATATGCTAAAAATAAGGGTAACTACTATGAAGGGGTAGAATATGACTCTAAAAATGAGAAATAAAAATGTTTTTTAAAAAGGGATTGATAAGATGTTGGTTGAAAAATGGAAAAAGTAAAACTCCAAGAAAAAAAAAAAAGACACTTAAAAAAATTAGCTTTGAAAGACTAAAGAGTCATGGTAAAAAAGCCATGAATTCTATATACAGTATTCCCCAAGCGCTGGAGTTCTGCCATTCTCATTGATGGGTAAACTTGGTCTTGGCTGGTTGTTCTTGCTGATCTTCTGGGGGAGGGGCCTGTTGCCGTGGTTCCCAAATGTCTTTGCCGGAGGCGGATTTGCCCCACCCTTGCCGGTCTGGGCTAAGTAATCTGCTCAGGTTTGCTCTTGGGAGCTTTTGTTCCCTGCAAGCTTTCTGTACAGTTTTGGAGGATGGGAGTCAAAATGGCAGCCTCCCAATCTCTGCCCTGGAGGAGCCGAGAACTCTTGGCCCCACTCCTCAGTGCGCCCCCAGAGAAAAGCAGTCAGTCAGTCCCATCTCCCCTGTCTCCGGCCACACTCTGTGCTCACCCAGCCTGTGACCTCGCATTTCTATCTCTGGCACCCGACCCCGTGTGGAGTCTCCAAACCCAGCAGATCCCTATGGTGCACTCCTGTACCACTCCTCCTGGGGGAAGAAGGGGAGTCTCCCTGGATCTGACAGTTGTTGGTTCCCTGCTGGAGGAGCAGTGGCCCCACTGTGCCGCAGATCATGGTTTATGACAACCCCGAGCTGGGAGCCCGTGCCTCGGCTCTGTCTCTGCAGCTGGCTTCCCTGCTCCAATACCTGGGAGCTCTGCCACACTCCATCACCCCTGGTCTTCCTGTGATGCCGAGGGTCCTGAGATCACATTGTCCCAGCGAGGGTTCCACCCCCCGCTTAGCCACTGGAGCAGCCTCCCTCAGTGGAGCCGACTTGTAAAAGTTCCAATTTTGTGCCCTGCTGCTCTATCACTTGTCAGAAGTGGCCAATGGAGGCCCCCTCCCCCACCGTTTATCCTCCCAAATATCACCTGGGATTCACTTGTCCGCATGTCCTACCTTCCAGAAAGTGGTTGCTTTTCTGCTCAGAGAGCTGTTGCTGTTCTTTTCTTTGATCTCCTGTTGAGTTTGTAGATGTTCAGAATGGTTTGGTCCCTATCTAGCTGAATTCCTCGGACCAGACGAAATCCAGGTCTCCTACTCCTCCACCATCTGCTCCGCCCCTTCCTGTTCCACAGTTCTTAGATGTTCTAAAAGTCTAAAAAATTCTTTTTTGTTTGCATTTTGGTTTAAAGAATTTCTGTTGGTCTATCCACCATTTCGCTGATTCTTTTCTCAGCCATGTTCCATCTACTGATGAACCTGTCAAATGCATTTTTCCTTTATGATCAGTATTTTTGATTTTTTCTTTGAGTTCCCATCTTTCTGATTATAATACATACTAACTGGTTCTTGCATGTTGTCTACTTTTCACATTATTGTCTACTTTTTCCATTAGATTCCCTAATATATTATTTACATTTAGTATATATTCCCACTCTGATAATCCCTAAATCTGTCATATTTGAGTCTGAGTTGTGCTTGCTTTGCTTCTCAGACTCTATTTTTTTCTATTTTTAGAACATCTTGTATTTTTTTGTTAAAATCCAGACATGATGTATTTAGCAATAAGAACTGAGACCTATTAGGGATAGGAACAAATAGACCTCAAGTATGAGGTTGTATGTTATTCTGGTTAAAAATTGGGCTATTTTTAATGTTTGCTATAGCTGTGGTGATAGAAGCTTCAGATTCCTCTAAGGTCTTATTTCTCCTCTCAGTTTGGGCTTCTCAAAACACTCCTCTCTAGAGACAATCTGTGTTTTGTAGTTCTTTCAGCTGTAATCTACTTTTGAGGTAGTGTGAAAGTATAGGGGAAATGAAATATTTTATAATCTTTTAATTATGTTTCAGATTTTTAGGGGTCTTATGACTTGTGACTGTGGACCTCACACGTTTTTCCTGCATTGGTATGTCTCTCATTACACCTTCTTGCCTCCTTCTCTCTTTCCTGGGTTATGTGTTCCTAATCTATTTCTTGAAACCCAATCTCTTGTTGAGTATGTATTTTTTCTTCCTTGAAGGGGACAGAAAGGTTGAAGGGATCTTTGGTGGGGAGGAATTCTATTTCCCCCATAGAGATAAAATTTCAAACTCTATGCTGGCAAATATTTTTTCCTTGGAAAGCAAATTTTTGTTTGGAGAGAGCTCTTGTTATTCTTTACCATAGATATTTTTTCCCAACTCCCTGCCATGGCTGTGAGGGACTCTTTCTTGAATCTTCACCATGAGAACCTGGTGGTCTTCTGATGGTAATGCCCACAAAAATATGGGGTTGCCCTTGAGCTTACAGCCCATGAAGTTTCTCACTCTAATGCTGGTCCACATTCAGCTTCCCAGAATTTATAAAAATTATAAACACATGTTCCTATTAATTTATGGCAGTAGCTTCTATTCCAGATAAGCAGATTTTTGTTGCTACAGGTCTTTGGATGTTCTCATCTCTCTAAATTTTGGGTGTTTTTTGATCTTGCAAACCTAGTTCTCTAGTAGATATACATGTCACTGATTTTCAGTTTTTCCAGTTTTTTTCTTGTTGTGAGGATGGACATGATGAATTCCAAGCTCTTGATGTATCAGAGTGAAAACAGAAATCAGGAGAAGTATTTTAAATATGTAATGGCAGAAGCTTTCTCTAAAATTGTATGTTTGGGAAAAAATTTCATTTTTCTCTCCAGAATTATTCATTTTATGTGCATTTTACCATTTAAAAAAAATCAGTGCTTCTTCATAATGGGCTGATATGGTTTGGTTGATGGAACTGGTTACAAGATTCATCAGATGCATATGGGGAAATTAGGAGATGTGCTTATATTCCAGTCTGTGAGTTTGACAGAAAGCTACATAATACTTAACTTAGCAATCTTTTTTTTCTCAAACTGTATCTTCCTTGAGATGTTTTCATTACTACACATCTTCTCTTTTATCTAAATATTAGAGTGGGGGATGGGTGAAATAGGTGATGGGGATTTAGGAGTGCTCTTGTGATGAGCACTGAGCGATGTATGGATTGTACACCTGAAATTAATATTACATTGTATGTTAACTATATTGGAATTTTAAAAATTTAATTTAATTTAAAAATTAAATAAATCTTGGATAGATAATTGTGTGCTAATCTATGCTGCCTGATCACAGAGATTTTTATGTCTTGAGTGAAGCTGAGCCACTTAATGAGAGTGATATTCCTGGATAATTTTCAATCTCTTCCAGCTATTGTCATTCTTCTTTCCCCAGGCATGTGGTTGTCTATTTCCTGGGCTAGGGTTTGCAGTGACTTAAGCCCTTCTTTTCTCTCTAACTTCACCTTTTACTGCTTTTACCAATGCCCTTCCTTTTCTTTCATATTCAACACTGTCTAGGGACTCCAAATCACTATTATTCTGCTTGGCATACTATTCTTTTGCACCTGTTTGGAGTATAATTATCCACCTCTCCCTCTTTCCCACTCTTTATCTAGAGTATCCTCATTCACCTTCCAAATCCTCCCTCCTTTTAGGAAACTTTCTCCCATTTTTCATGCAGAATGATACCTCCAATCTTGCATTTTCCCAGCACTGCACCTCTATCCACAACTTTATCCTTTATGACAATTGTTTACATATTTCTGTCCTACAAAAGAATGTGGTCTCCTTGGGCACAAGAGTGGTATCTCTCATTTTTTTTTTCCCCACTAAAGCTTAGCACAGAATCTGGAACCTATAGGTGTTCAGCTCACATATATAAAACAGTGATAATAAACAATAATATCAATAGTTGGTGCTATCTTAAGAACTTGAACTTCATTGTTACTTCTAAGGAATCATTCATTTACAGCTGTATTTTCAAGTTTCATATAAACTCATCTCTTTTCCTTCTCTTGTTGTCTTAAGCTCTAATTAAAATTGTGTAGTCTTGGAAACATAAGAGGGTTTCTTTATTTTCTTCTTCTTTACAAACGGTGGTAGTACATAGGCTAAAAGGGTACACTACATTGAGGTTAAATATGTGTTTGAAGTCATAGGCTCTATCCTCAAGTTCCACTTCTATCTCTGCTCTCAAGTTATATGAAATTTATTAGAGCTCACTTCATCTATAAAATAATTTTTTCACATGTCTTTTGCAGACTTTTAGTAAGTAAATAAAATTTTCTTAATTGCACTTAAATCAGTTTGCGATTTCCACTTGTAGTAGGAATGAAAGTTCTTGGACAGGGTCTGTGTGTTTGCTGCTGGCACTTGTTCTCTTAAAATAACATTTTGAGAAACAAACAACAGATGTTGTAGGAATTAGAAATTGGCTACTTGAGAGCTGAGCTGGTTAATGCCTTTATTGATAGCAGTGGTAGCAACTTCCATTTCTTGTATAACAAAGTATTCTAGATCCTTTTCTTAAGTGAGCACTTTTAAACATTTTCCTATTTAATTCTCATAATATATTTTGAAATAAATGCTTGTGTTATCTCCACTTTACTGAGAAGGAAACACAGCTATCTGACTCCAAATAGAGATTATAAATTATGAATCTAGTAGACTACTATTACCCTTCACCTAAAGATGGCTGCACAGAAATTCCTTTAGTTTAATTTGTAATGTGTGCTCCTGCCTAAACTCTTCTAATGGCACAATTCATCTCCCTCACCCAAACTCCACATGCAGCTGCAAAGACTGCAATCTCAGTGTAGAGCTACAGACCAAAGACACTGAAAGAAGAACTTTTTTTTTAAAATTTTTTATTGTTCTGTTAATCACCATACATTACATCATTAGTGTTTGATGTAGTGTTCCATGATTCATTGTTCATGCATAACACCCAGTGCTCCATGCAGAACGTGCCCTCTTTAATACTCATCACCAGGCTAACCCCACGTCCCACCCCTTCCCTTCTAGAACCCTCAGTTTTTCAAAGTCCATCATCTCTCATGGTTCATCTCCCCCTCCGATTCCCCCCCTTCATTCTTCCCCTCCTGCTATCTTCTTCTTCTTTTTTTTTTTTTTAACATATATTGCATTATTTGTTTCAGATCTGAGATTCAACAGTCTTGCACAATTCACAGCACTCACCATAGCACATATTCTCCCCAGTGTCTATCACCCAGCCACCCCATCCCTCCCACCCTACCCCCCCATTCCAGCAACCCTCAGTTTGTTTCCTGAGATTAAGAATTCCTCATATCAGTGAGGTCATATGATATATGTCTTTGAAAGAAGAACTTTCTTAACTAACAGCTGAAAAACAATTTTTTCTCTTCTTTATTGGTGTATCAAAATGTATCCATAACATGTCCGAATCAGTAGTTCTAAGAATGAGAACCCAGCAGGTTCTTTGTGGATGAAGAAATAGCCTTTAAAGACAAGCCTCTGTAAGTGGCCATCCCCAACCACCTGTGACAGAAACAATTTTTCATTTGCAGCACAGAAATGCATGAGTTTTCTGTCAAAAATTACTCAGTCAGAAATGCAATGCTAGTTTTAAATGAAGGTGTCATGTTTCTGCCACCTTAGCATGTCTATAAACAGTGAGACCTGTGTCTGGTTGCAACATTTATGATTCATTTGTCCTTTGGTGAATTAAAATGTTTGACATTCCTGCATTAGGCTGTAAAACGCAGGAGGATGTTAAGTGGATAGTATAAAACTCTGTGATTCATGACAGAGAGAAATGAATGTACCATATTATCTGATCATCACTGCACCAGTTTAGAACCACTTATCTGCTTTCTTTACATCTGGTGTATAGAGATAGACTATCTTTAACATCACATCCTGAAAGTGCTGATGAATCATTCCTGGAAGTTTTCTGATTGACACTTTCTCAGGCTTTACATTCTAATGTTTTAACATATCCAGTTGGGATTATAATGCTGTGGTTTTTCAATCGCCAAATAATTAGATTTGTGAAAATGATATAACAGTAAGGAACAGAGATTTTTTTTTACCCTTATTGATAGCACCTTGGTTATCTTTTTAAAAAAAATCTAAATGCTATTGATTTGGTGGATTAAATTTATGACTGTGCAGCATAATTCTCTATAAATGAATCTCTGCCTTTCCCAAGGGTGCCAAACACACTAGCTGACAGAAAATCATTTAGTAGGAAAGGGAATGTTTAATGTTGCCTTGGGGCACAGCTCTGGTGCTCATGTTATACATACTTTTCATGCTGGAAGGAATTGATAAGTGATGCCTCCAAAAGTAAAATATTCTGATGTAACTGAGTCTAGGATCAACAGAGATAAAAGTTTGTGAGAACAGATAAGGCCCTGTTAGAGGTTTCCCATGAGGGATGTTTGTATTTATTTGGGGAACTGGGAAAAGGTGAAGGGATTTTCCTGATTCTTCATAATCAGATTCAAATCTTGCTTTTGCACGGGTGAGCTATAAATAGGTATTTGAAAAGCTGCTCTTGTGGATGGGCTTTTGCTCCTGCTGGACTCACTCTCATTCCAATCACATCTGAAATGGTGAAAATCAATGTGAAGTGATGCCACAAAAGGTCAGGAGTGAAAAAGGGTTCAGCACAACAATAATTTAAAGCACCACAAAAGGTAACTCATCAACTATTAAGCGATCAATTGAACCATTATTTTTTTTTTAAAGGTTGTTCTTGACCAGTCTCCCTGAGAGTGGGAAGGTTGAGACTGTGGAGGCCACAGGAGAGAACATGCAGAGGGAAGCACTGTCCAGTGGCTTGTCCTGATCAAGAACCCATGCTGGGAGGCTGCAGTGAGAGATGAGGAACAACGAAAGCTTAAAACTTTGCTGACTCCCGAATCCGAATCCTGTCCTAATGCTGCCTTCTGTGATGACTTGTTGGTGGGCCATGGTACATTAGAATGTTGTCCTCTGCTCTGGAAGACTTACTACTCCCTTATCCTTCTTTAATCCTAACAAGGTACATTAGCCAGACAATAGAAAACTATACACATATAAATCTATTTCTTCCCCTCGATTTTGCTAGAATTAGCCTGTTGGACCACTAAAAAGTAATTTTCAATTTTTTCCTTTCAATTATCACTTCTCACATACTATAAAAATGCCTGAGAAATGAATAATTGAGAAATTGGTACAAAAATGATTCTCTCCTGTGACCTTGCATCACCTGCTAACTTTAGGTTGATTAGTGGGTAAGTTATAATAGTGAACATATTTCTTGAGCAAAAAGACTCTCACACATGTGCAAAGAAATAGTTTTATTTTTACCTTTAGAAGTGGTTTTGTATTTTTACAATGGGACTGGCCTTTGCCTCCATTTCTCAAGGGGCTTTATGATGTTCTTCTGCTTTCTGTCTTAACCCTGCTTTTCACATTATTGTCAACATTCTTAATCATCACAATCAATGTTTCTTGAGGACTGGTTTTGAATACTCATGGGTGTCAAAGACTTTTTTATTTTAATAGAGCAAATATTGTTATCTTAAATTTCTATATTGATATTATCAATTTTATCTTTCTAGCTGTTCTGGGGCATTGGGAGATATTGATACTATCAGTTTTATTTTTCTAGCTATTCTGTGGCACGTGGAGAAGTTTTGACTTCATCTGAGGCCTCAGAAAGCTTCAAAGGCGTGAGAAAAAAGTTGACAATTGTGTTGAATAAGTAATTATGGCAGGAGTAAAGAAAAGAATCAGTTAGGGTATTTAATAAAGTAACCACACATTGTGGTTTGCCTAGGATGGTCCTGTTGTAATTATTAATAGCATCCTTATTCACTCTCAGAGGTGTACTGATTTAGATGATTAATCAGACTTTGTATATTAAAAAACATAACATGATCAGAGAGGTACTTTGTTAAGTTTTAGGTCAGTCAGTGACTTTTGTCAGTAATCTTTCAATTGAAATGTAAAACGCCTAAATATACACAGATTACAAGAATACAACTTGTCATAGAGGACATATGTGGGTAACTAGCACCCATAACAAGAACTAGAACATTATCAACATTCTATGACCTCTCTTAGCCTTACTTACCCCTTTAAAGGCCCATCGCCAAATAAAGTAACATTAGGAGTTAGGCCTTCTGCATATGAAGTTTGGAGGGAACACAATTCAATTCGTAACAGTATGTCTGAGAGGTGTCAAATGAATGACATTGCTGGATCAGAGTGAGCAAAGGAGGGATAGAAAGAGATGAGATCAGAGAGGTAGTGGGTTTAAATCATGTGAAGTATGATGCAATATAATAAGAATATTGGATTTTGTTTCTAATAGCATGCAAAGCCGTTTGGACAGTTTCTTTAACTGAGGAGATGGGTGATCAATTTTTTAAAAAGGATCCCTCTGGCTGCTGTTTGGAAGAAAAGATATAAGCAGGCAAAGATAGAAATGGGGAACAAATAAAGAAGTCACTACAGGGTATAGTTATGGCTGTTTGGACTAAGAGACTAAAATTTTTCCAATGCTTGGTAAGATTCCTTAAAGATTATCTTTTCTTTCTTAATGTGTATGGAATGAATGGATAGTTAAATAAACAAAGGGCATAAATACACTGAAACAGGTGCATGTTATTAACTATATTTTATTTAAAAAAATCCTGATCAATTCAATTCACATATGAATAAAAAATGATGCATTTTGGCCTTGTGGAAAAAATCAGTCTGATTAACCAACTGAGCCACCCAGGCGCCCAAAAATCAGTCTGATTAAATGACTAAAACTTTTATTTGTAATTATTTGTTTTGGAATAATTTTGTGAGATGAGTTCCAGAAACATCTATCAAGTACTTATTAAATATGATGCACTGCGCTAGAAGCATAGAATAAAAAAGATAAATATCAAACATTGCCTGGAGAAATTTACAATCAGCTTGAGAATTTAAAGAAAACTTCTTGGTGGTGTTGACGCTTGAATGGAATCTTAAAGTTTAAATAGAAATTATCCAATTAAATAATAGAAAAATAACTCAAGATAAAGATAACCGTATGGACAAAATGAGAAGACATGATTGTATGGGATATAAAATAAATTCAGTATATTAGTACATAAGGTGAAGGTCCTGAGCATTAGTGATGGAGATAATCAGAGATCACATCTGAAAGTCCTTCTTATGCTATGTAAGACATTTACAGCATACTTCCAGAACAATCAGGAAACATTGGACAGTTTTATATAGGAGAGTGACATGATCACAATTTTAAGTGTTTTGTCAGTCACAGTAGGCTTTTAGGTTGTGGTAACAAATTAATCCCCAAGTCTTTATGGCTTTGGCTGGAGGAACTGGGGACTCAGACCTAAATATTCACTGAGAAACACTGGCTAATAGGGCTGCAGAGCTCCCCCCCCCCCCGCCCCGCCCCCGGCCTCCGGTTTTTGGTTGATAATGTAGGGGAATACAGACTGGAAACTCATACATGGACTTTTCATCACCTTCACCTGGAAAGAACCACTTCCCCACATATACCACTGCCCAAAGGAGTCATGGCCCTACTCAACTGCAAGAGATCTGGAAAGGCTGGAGTTCTTCTATGTGCAGGAGGGAAGAAGAGCTTGAAATATTGGTGAGCAGTAGTAATTTCTACCACTATTACAGCGCTCTGGGGGCAGTCTGGAAGGAAGGGTTTGAGGGGCACAGTATCGAAAACAGAAGGTATCTAAATGATCTAGGCAAAATGTTATTATTGAATTGTCCAGACTAATAGAGAGATACAGATGAGGCTGAGGAAAATGATATCATAAATGTTTAGGGATGAAAATAATCAGAACTTTATTAATTTATTGAAGTGTAATTTGAGGCAAAAATGAAGAGAAAAATCCAAGACTACTCTTGGATTTCTGACATGGGTGATTAGGTAGATGGTAGGATGATTAATCAGACTAGAATAGAATACTGGAGAAACAGGAAGTTTTACTGGTGGGATAGGAAAAATAAATCTTTTGAATTTGTTGATTTTAAGGTATCTTTGCAATAGGAAATGTATAAATATAAAACTGCTGTCAGCCAAAACTGAGGATAAGATTGCCCAAGAGGAGAATGTGACATGAAAAGAATAGGCCAACGGTCAGGCCTTGGGGAATTCCCAGAATAGGCAGAAGGAGGAAACACGACGCAGATATAAATGTGTGATTAGAAATGTAGGAGGGGAGACAGATGAGAGAAGAGTCAAAGAAGCTGGGTGGAAGGGTTTCAGAAATGAATGCTCAACTTCATTATTGGCCTTTCTACTGAAACAACATAAAGTCCAACTAGAATAGGATCTAAATATAAACACTGAACCTAAAGTGCTAAGAAAATATAGGAGAATAACTTTCTCATATTGGTGTAAGAAAGGATGTCAAAAATCTTAAGCTACAAAGAAAAAAATGAAAATTTAGACTGCATTAAAGCTTCTATATAAGGTAAAAATCTAAAGGTGTCTGTTAGATTTGGCAGTATGCTTACTGAGTCTTTTTACCACAGAAGTTCCAGTGACCTCAGCAGAAACTAGAGGAGGCCACAGAGTCAAGGAAGGGTTAAATTTTTTTTTTTTTTAAGAGGATAGACATGAACATATTTACTGAACAAGAGAAAATGGTCAACAAAGAGAGGTAATTTTAGGATGGACATTGCTTGAAAGATAATGGAAAGGCAATTTAATTATTAGGTAATTTAAATATTAGGACTATTACAAAGTTGAGAGGAATATATATATATATTTTAAAGATTTTATTTATTCATGAGAGAGAGAGAGAGAGAGAGAGGCAGAGGGAGAAGCAGGCTCCCAAGTAGCAGGGAGCCCGATGCGGGACTCGATCCCAGGACGTTGGGATCATGACCTGAGCCGAAGGCAGACGCTTAACCATCTGAGCCACCCAGGCGCCCCAGGAATATATTTTTATTAAAGGAGAATTTTGTCTGCTTAATAGAGGCTTTAGCGATTGTCTAGGCCCTTCTGGAATTGCCTGCTGCCTGATCTCAAGTGTGTCAATGGGGATGATGATTTGGGTCAGAGGGACATGGAGACAGTATTTTGGTTTGGGTTCCTCCAGGAGCTGACCTCAAGCAAGGGTTTGAGTGAAAGGATAATATTTGGGAGATGATCCTAGAAATCACTGTTAGGGAAACGGGAAAGTGTAAGAGGGAGGGAAGGAATACCCCTAAGAGGTACATTATCAATTAGAGCTTAACTCCATTGGAGAATTCTGGGAGATGATAAAAAGAAACCTCATAGTTATTCCAACCAAGGAGTGAGGAATCTGGAGTGTTTATTTAACAAATCCTAGTCTATTACTTGTTTAGAGCCTTTTCCAGAGCATTAACTATTTACTCTGTAGGTAGGCTGAAAGGGAACATGAAGTCAGAAACAAAACCCTCAGACAGAATCTTAGATGTCAGCATTACTCTGCAGAGGTGAATCCGGGAGGGTGTGGGGGAGGCACTGACAGCATCTGCTGAAGGTGGGTAGCTCGGGAAGGGACCCCAGGAGTGCAGCAATGAACACATGTACCCATTATGTGGTCTTAGGCATATTCTTTTACCTTTCTGGATTAATTTACAAAAATGGGTGTGCTAGTCTGCTAAGGCTGTCATAACAAAATACCATAGACTGTGTGGCCTAAACAACAGAAATTTATTTTATTTTTTTTATAGTTCTAGAGGCTATAAGTCCAAGATCAGGGTGCTAGCAGGTTCCTGAGACCTCTCTCCTTGCTTGCAGATGGCCCTCCTCTTGCTGCCTCTTCATGAGCTTCTTTGCATGGGCACCCCGTGTCTCTCTGTGTATCCAAATTCCCTCTTCTTCTAAGAATGTCAGTTGCATTGGGTTAGGGCCCACCCTTATGGCTTCATTTTAAATTAGTCACCTTTTAAAAGTCCCTACCTACAAATACAGTCACAGTCTAAAATACTGGGGGTTAGGGCTTTAACATAGGAGTTCTGGGGAATACAATTTAGCCCATAACAGGTGGGTTAGTTTGACAGTCCCTAAAATATATTCTAATAATATTTTTTGCTTTTTAAGGGTCTTTTTCATAGCCTATAGCAAGTTTTTTTTACAATTTTGATCTTTAGGCCTCTTCTCCCAAATGCTGTTTTCTTCTGAATGTGATTTAATCTTCTTTTGTCTACACTAGAGTTAACTCTTAAATGTACAGTCCCACTTCATCTTATCAGTAAGAGATCTATATTACCGCTTGGAGATACTCATCAAGCACACACTCCACTGTCAAAAGATAAGCTTTCACCATCCTGTCTCTAACATTCCTCCCTGTGTACCTTTAGTGGCCTGGGAGGGGCAGTGCTGTCTCATGTATCAGACAAGAAACTGCCAGTCAGGGAATTTGGACTTTTCAACTATGTCTCCTGAAAACCTGAAGCAAGTCACTTAACCTCTCTGTATCTCAGTATCCACATTCAGAAAATGAGGGTAAATGGGATCCACCTGAGAGGGGTGTGATAAGGACAAATAAAAAGATGCTGTGTCAAGTTTGAGTATTTAAGTATTTTAACAAGAAATGTATGCTATTGGGGCGCCTGGGTGGCTCAGTCGTTAAAGCGTCTGCCTTCGGCTCAGGTCCTGATCCCAGGGTCCTGGGATTGAGCCCCGCGTGGGGCTCCCTGCTTGGTGGGAAGGCTGCTTCTCCCTCTCCCACTCCCCCTGCTTGTGTTGGTGTCTCTCTCTGTCAAATAAATGAATAAAATCTTAAAAAAAAAAAGAAATGTATGCTATTATGTAATGACTTTTCAACTAATGTCTTGATGATTTTTAACTGTCAAAAAAACTCAACTTTTAAACTTGGACTATATCCTCTTGAAAAGTGGCTCTCTCTTGGTGTTGTGTTTCCAGATACCTGGGAAGGAGCAGAAAGAATATTCGAAGTAGTCAGAGAATTTCCAGGTAGACCAAGTGTAATCTACAGTTTGAACAGATATACTTTTCTTTCACATACACTCATAAACACATACACTTTTTCAAGTACATGTAAATTCTGTGAAGCCAAATAAAACGTTTAAAAAAGTTACTGTGTTAATAATAATGTAGTTTATTATATATAATTCAATTACTGTTCAAGAAAACCACAACTACTAGGGTGAGAGTAAATTTTTTTTTTCTATTAAGAAGGAGCACTAATACACGAGAATCATAGCTCAAAAATTTAATTTTTGCATTGGAAATTAGTTACTACATGTGGTTTTGTTTAGCAAATCTTCTAACTGAAAATTAAGTGTAATAATGATTATTTCCAAAAGGTTTCATGGTCACAGTCATCTAGCAGAAAGTTCAAATTCTTATTACTTCTCAGATTCTGCTGGGGAAGAGTTTCCAAACTAGAGATTATTCTGACCTGCTTCTTCAGGGATTCTGATTGATAAATTTAGCATCCTGAGAGATTCTGTTGTGTACGTTGGCTTGATAACCACTGTGCTAAACCGCTTCCTTATCAAGTAATCAGTAAGTACTCACTTTCTATTTAAAACCATAGTCTTTGCAAAGAAGACTTGATTTTTTCTTCAGCTAATATTCTCCTTAGTGAATTAAAATGATTTTGGTTTAAGTTGCTTGTAATTTTAAGCAAAAATTTATTTAGTACCTTCTAATGATAAAATATTGTTATGCACTATAGCAAATAAACAGCTGATTCATGCTTTCAGCATCAATGAGCTCCAGGCATCTTCCAAAATAATTTAATCAAGTCAGAGGTGAAGGTTGTGCCGAGCGAATGATGAATATGAGTGACAATTTGTAGACCTAATCAACTGTATACTCCAAGAGCACAGGCTGCTTCTTGTAAGTATTCTTGAGAAGACAGAAGAAAGGAAGTCCTTCTGCAATCAACCAGTCAGGCTGAATATGAGTAGCTTGAGCTGGATCAAGGGTAAGAATCATGGTTTTTGGTTTACAAAGAAGCAGTATATTCTTGATAAAAAGAATCATGCTTGATCATGGTTATTTTCTGCGTTTGGATGTTTAATGTGTTAGGGCCAAACACGCAGCTGGTTAACTAAGTGTGCTCTATGGTAATCTATGGATGGAAATTGTTCCAGAGTTATTATTTATTTATTTATTTAATTTTTTAATTTTAATTTTTAAAATTTTTTTACAGGATGGGCTTTGGACTGGTAATCTGGTTTGAATGGTAGGGTTTATCATAAAGTAACTCTAAGAACAGTGATGGTCCTCAGAATGTATCCTGTTTGCTGTTTAACAGGTCAGTTTGTTATAGTTTCGCAGATGCTGGAAGAAACAAGACGCCCGGTATAAGGCAGAAGCCTTTATTACCCACTATATAGCAAGCCACATGAGATACATGCTTGACTGATTTCCTCTTGTCTCCCACCCCCATGGAAGTGAAAGGAAAGGACCCAGAGATGCTCATATGTGGTGGGTTTCATCACATCTGAGGAAACTCAAATTTAGGGAACTCAGATATTTCATAATGGAGTGTAAACAAATCTGCCTTTAATTCTGAAGGGAGATATTATCTTTATTACACTGGAAAGTAACCAAACCTACCTTTTCCTCCAGAGGGACACACTATCTCTATCCTCCACAACTGCTCACTACACAAATGTCCTTGGAAATACAGTTTGGAGCAAAGATTGTTAGTGCCTTTGCTCACAAGAAGTACAGAAAAACAAGAAAGATTCATGAAGAATTGTCTTCCAACAGCTGGATTTTCTATAAAGCATAATATTTTACTTAGTCTATATTGTGTTAAGATAATTTTGAGGGACCAATGGTATTGGGTAGGATAAAAGTACCCCCCACCCAAGCAACTGCTTGGTACTGACAATAACTAAATACATTTGCACTGTTTCATTAATTTTGTTAATTGAGTTATATATACAATAGAATTTAAGTGTTCTAAACAGATTTGATCCCATTCAACCTTTTCTAAGTCATCTTTGATAGGTGGAAATCTAACTCCTGTTTAAATACCTGTAAGACAGGAGCTCCTTATCTTATACATTCATTTTTTTGAGGGCTTATTTTGAGTGGGCATTGTGCTAGGTGCTAGGGACACATATATGAAGAAAGAGGCCTTTTTGTCAAGGAGATTTCCCTTTAATAGAGGAAAAAGAGTAAGCACTCTCTCCTATGAAATCATAGAGAAGTATACCCATTGTGACATGATCTAAGAATGGCTTGTTTGGGAGAGGTGAATTTTTAATTGAGTCTTTTTTAAAAAATTTAAATTCAATTAGCCAACATATAGTACATCATTAGTGTCAGATGTAATTGGGTCTTAAAGGAGCTACATCACCAAGACAGAGGGTAGAGAGAATAGGAAGGGGAGAATATGCATGCAGAGAAATGGACAGGAGAAAGAATGAGGAAAATTCAGGGAACATCAAGCCATTCTGAATTGCTGACAGCTAGGATGTGTGTGGTTGAGTGTTGGGAGGTGAAACTGCAGCGTAGGCAGGCATCAGAATAAATGGAGACTTGTGTGTCAAGCTAAGGAGTTTCAAAAATCTATGCTTATGCTTTCTAGAAGGTCAGTGTAAAATCAGACCTAAATTTTAGAATGATCCTTCTGATACCATTAAGGAGAATTGATTAGGGGAGGACTAGAGTTTAGATTAGAAGATTAGAATTTAAAAAAAGGAACTTAGAATGCTGTTATAGTAATCAAGATCTAAATTCAGGGTGTGTCACTAGGCATGGGCGAAAAGACACATTAAAGAGATATTTAAGGAGTGGGATCAATAAAACTTGGTGACTGATTCGATTTTGGGAGTTAGGAAGGAAGTCTGGAATGACTTTACTTGTTTGGAACAGGGTAACAGTTCATGAAAAACTCTGGGGAGAAGAGCAGGTTTATGCGTGTGTATATGGGAGTGATAAGTGATAAAGAGATTATGAGTTCTTCTTGGACATAATTAATTTGTTCTGGGTAGGATTTAAATAAGATCACTGCAGAGAAGGGAAACAGAGGGTCAAGAATGGAATCCTGGGCAACATCAACATTTAAGGGATAGCTGTATTTGTTAATAATTCTGTATTAACTCCTACAAAGTTGATATTACATGTACAACTATCATGTCTTCTAAAAACCAAAGGTAAAACAAATAATAAGGCTTGTGAAACAGGAGAAGCATAATGTTTTCTCTCTACTTTTTGAAATAATGATACCCTGAGGATATGTCATTATATGTAGACAATATTGTTGAAATGTGTGGTCCCCAATCTTGCTAAAGCTGGATAAAGGCTTGAAAGTTCTAGAAAAGGAAAAGTTAGATGAATTGTTCTTATAGGAAAAACTATTAGAAAAGTATTTACTTTTATGTAATGGCCATGTTTTAAAAAGTGGACTTTAAGAAACTATAAAATAGAGCTGTTTGCTAAAAGGATATATTGGAAATATTCATTTTGTGCCTCCACACACACACACACACAAAGTAGGTTGTTTTCAAAATATAGTTATTTGACCTTCAAAGGAATCTACTTGGGTACTGATTACTATACTATTTTTCCTTCATAGACATTCATTTAAGGGGTTTTTATTATTCTGGTAAAATTGATTTGGTATATAAAAAGACATTCTCTTAATAGAGCTATTCATCTGGAAGGGTTAGCATTCTCTTAGATTTTATTGTGCTCTGTAGTACATTTCTTTACTATGTTATTTTAACCAGGTTTTCACTTAAACAATTTAAGCAAACAATAAAGATATTTCCTGGATTTGCAATGAGAATTCTTGGCCTCTTCAGCACATCCTAGTGTCAATGATAATTTTTGGTCAATACATTTATGATAAGATGTACTCTGTCATTATCAAGCAGTGGAATTTAAAAGTATCTATCATTTTTGTGTTTTTCAGTTCAACCAGCAAATTAAAAACAAAATTGAAAATAATCAGTACTGGTGTGGGTGTGAGAAACATAACTATCTCACTCGTGGTAGATAGGAATACACAAACTTTTTTGGAGGGTTATTAACTAACAGGTACCAAAAGACCAAAAGAGTGTATTGCTTTTGACCCATAAATTGTACTTCTAAGAAATAACTTTAATAGAATCTTTGGGAAGCTGTACAGCTATATCTGTAAACTTGTTAACTTTTGAAAATTGGAAACAACTTAAAATTGTGTCAGATGAGGGGTGTTTAAATAACTCTGAAAATAAGAGTGGAGGGGTGCCTGGGTGGCTCATTTGGTTAAGCATCCAACTCTTCATTTTGGCTCAGGTCATGATCTTAGGGTCATGTGATTGAGCTCCGTGTTGGACTCTGTGCTCAGTGCAGAGTCTGCTTGTTCTTCTCCCTCCCTCTGTATGCAGAAGTTTCCTTGGGACCTGGTAAGGTCATGCAGGAGACCTGGGAGAATCGGCAGTACAGTACTACTAGGGGTCAAGATAAAAGGGCCAGTGGGTTGCAGACTCCTCCTCAACTAGAGGTGGTGACTGCCATAAGCACAGCTTTAAAAGGCCAGCTCTGGGATTAGAACATATCAGCCACTCTGCTGCTGAGACTGTAAAAGTTTCCAAAATACAACATAGACTAAATGGCCACTTTATACCTCCATCTATGATGGCCCAGATTAAATTCCCAGATACCATCTCAAATCATTTTGGAGAAGGATGGAAGGGGGAGAATAAAGCTAAAAGACTAAAAATTTACCAGAAAGTGATGAATAGAGGAGATTATTTAAACTGGAATGGACTGAGATATAATTTTTCACCATATTTAAAGTTTATTTCTCTCTCTGTGTCCCCCTATTCCATTGTGTGTAAGGCCCTGGATGAAGATTAGATCCATTAGTAAGAAACAAAGATGTTACATTTTTATCAGACATCAGGGTGTAGTGTGTTAAAATTTTCACATCCCTACATCTGTGTATTATATGGTGTTCAGAGTACAGTGTGTTCTGTAGGATCAAGTCTTGTCTTGATTTTAGAAGTAGAAGTAGATTCTTAGAAATGGAATAGATAGTTAGATCTCTAGGGATCCCTCACAGTATGGGGGTGGGGTCTACGATTCTATAGGGTAAACCACCACAGCTGATAGGAGCAGCTAAAGATTAGGTTGCAGCCTTAGGGTTATCAATATACCTGAGTGCTGTACTTAATCCACTACTGTTAGTAGATAAATCAAGGCCCATGGAGAGCTAAGTAGAGTGATTTGAACTAATTGTCAGGTGACTGTAGTTCTGAGTTCCACTATGGCCATTGACTTGCTCTAAGATATTGAACACACAGCTAAACTTAAGTTTTTAGCTATTTTATATAATGGCTCCAAAAGGGATGTTGGTTGGTCTGGACTAGATGATACCTGAGATCATTTTTGCATTTTATCATTCTCTGAATAGATTTTGCTCTTGGAAAACCATTTGAAACCCTTTAGAGCAATCCCTCTTGTTTGCCCTTTAGGGAGCTTTATGGCAGCTTAAACAATTCAGAAAGCAAGAGAAGACACAAGAAGGGGATGTAATGCAGCAGTTAAGGATGTGGACTCTGGGCTTGAGCTGCCTGGGTTCAGATTCTGACTCCATCACTTAAATCTGTGTGATCTTACTTAACTTCCTTTATATGTAAGTTGAAGATAATAATAACCTATTTCCTCTTTGTTCTCTTCCTATTGGTCAAGATGTCAATGAAATCTTTGACTCAAGAATGCTACCTATATCTTTTGAGCACCTATTATGCGCAAACATTCTTCTAGATGTTCTACTTTCCTACTGGAAGACTGGAAGAAGAAATTTCAAAAAGGAAAAATACTTCTAGGGTTTTTTGTTTTTTGTTTTGTTTTGTTTTGTTTTGTCTTGACAAGGCGGGGTCACATGGTGCCAGTTTATTGCAGTTAAATACCTCTCTCTATATATTATTTTTGTCCACTTTTCCATAAAGAAAATTAAAACACACACACACACACTCAAAGGGGAGCAAAGATCCAGAAACAAGAGGTGTGATGGGACATGACCTCCTTGCTCGGTCCAGGCTCGGGGGATGGCTTCCCTTCTCGAAAGCACCCTGTCTCAGTACCTCTAGAGACCAAGGAGGCTGCGGGATGTGGCAGGGCCTCTGTCCTCCTCCCTCTTACCTCCAGGCAAGACCACTAGAAGTGTTGGGGCTTAGTGGGGGCTGGGAGAAGGGAGACAGAAGAGGAAGGGAGGATATCATTTCCTGTTTTTTAAGACCAGTGGTAATCTGCAATGAGGAGAGACCTCCTCTTCTTCTTTAACAAGGTGGCAGTGGCCATGAGGGCAGTCATTGCTTCTCCTCCTTCTCATTCTCTTCCCCCTCCCCCTTCTCTTCTTTTAATTATTTATTCATTATCAAAATCTATAGCTTTAAGTTATTTTTGTGTTTATTTTATAAGAGCTTAGACTAAATGTTAAGTAGACATATGAGGCTCTATAGGGACAAGTGTTCTCCATGGTATCATACATGGGGAAGATCCATCAGGATAGGTTTGATCTGGATTTCTGCAATTCCCTGCACTCTAGCTGCGTATCTGTATTTTCTTCTGCCAAGAAAGAAACCATATCCACGTATGCACTTAAGATGACCATTATAGTAGAAATAACACTGAATCTCATATATTGAAAAAAGTAAATGATCCATGTATTATTTATGAAATATGTTCTTACTGGTGGATTATACCATTGAATATAAGAACTGCTGCTTTAGATACTTAGACATTCTGGAATCTTGAATTGGGCATTTGATATAAAATATGAAGCTAGGAAATCTAGGTGCAATTCTCTGCTTTTCTGCTTACTAATTTTGTGCTAATGAGCAAAGCCTCTGATCTCTATGAGCTTCACTTTGTCATAGGATAAGATACAAATATTTCTGTGTTCACAGAATTATTGAGACCTGAATAGGGTCACGTAAAAAAAGGTCCACTGCACAAGTATTATTTATAGCTCTTGTTCTTTAGAAGTCTATTTAGATTACCATTGCCTTTATTATGGGTCTTTTAAGGCTATTACTGCCTACTGTTTTATGTTCATTTAAATGGAACATTTCTTTTTCTTTAACTGCCTTTTATAATCTATTAGACAGAATGTGGGTAGTAGACATTATGAGAAAATTTTAATCCTAGATATTTTTTTTTATAGCCCATGGCTCTACTTTTTCCAAACTATATAATCTTTCTTGTTGGGAGTGGGTACAGAATGATGGAAAGTTTCCTAAAAGCAGCATGATGTTTATAGCTGCATCTGCTTTTTCTGAGTAGGTTCTCAGGGTGACATCAATCAAATTGCCATCTTTTGGGTACTACATCTAATATGACAAATTCAAAACAAAACTTTTTAAATGGTAAGTAAGCAGAATTATATATGAATTCTTCTACATACTGGAATTCATTCTTTATTTTCTTGGCATTGAGAAGTTTGTGGGGATCTGGAGACGGTCAAAGCTTAGGAAATCCCAAAAAATGGTTCTTGGCATTTACTTGCATTAAGCTCTATATTTACACACAGCCAGTACCTAAGAGATGCTCATCATAAAATGTCTCGTGATGTGTTTGACATGGATACCTATCTAGAAAGTACTGCTTTAAACACTTTCCAGACTTGCACGTCGGACAGCCAAATCAGAATCTCTGAAGGTAGAGCTCAGCAAACCATATTTTTATCACGCACTTCGGTAACCTCAGTGGCTTTTTATGGGCAATAGGGTTTGTAGCAGATTTGTCTTTCCCAGAAATACTTGCCAATTAGTTTCAGTCAATAGCCCACCAGAAAACAAGTATGAAGACATAGGTCGGAGAAGGATAAAAATTCTAATTAGGTTTTAATAGTGCTGAATCCCCTAATTCCAGTGGGAAAAAAATGATAGATGGTAAATTTGGGTCAAGGCTAAACCTTAACATTTTGTTTGTGTTAATGATCAGTGGATTACTGATAGTCCCTTTCTTTCTTGTTTCAGACTGTTCTGGGACTCTAATTTATGTACAGCCAAATAAATCTTGACTTGCGTGGCAGATGTTTTATTGTTATCATTATAAGTGATCACTTTAATTAAACTCTGATTATATTTATTTCACAATGGATAGCTGGCTTCATTGCTTCCTTGGGCTGGATGAAGTAACATTACTTTCATTGGAAATGTGCTCTAAAAAATGGTTATTCTGGTTAGTCTTCCTTGAGAAGAAAACTATTACACAATATTTAAGGAACAAAGCACAGGGATAGGTTTCTTAGGAGATGAATAAGATATGCTCTCTACCCTCTGGGAATTTAATAGAATCTACTCTTCATCAAATATCATTCGATTTCCTGACATTTGATGATCACCAATTCCAACCACCTTGCTGGTACTGTCTGCCAATCAAAAGAGCAGGAAGAGCATTTATGAGGCAATTTGTATTCTGTTGAATGAATTTGGTACATCAAATTCCTGTATGTCCTATTTCTATTGAATGAAGACAAGAGCAGGACAAATTCCTAAAGACAAAATGAACTGTACAGTGCTTCCTAAGCAGTAATAAGATATTACCTCATCTTTTATAATATAAATCTGAAGTAGCATTAAACATTTTATGACTCTTGATTTAAAAAAAGAATCAATTACTTTTGGAAAATAATTGTGAATGTTTTATATGATATTTAGGAAATTGCCTAACTATAATTTTTCTTTACTCATCTGCTTCACATAATGACATTATTAACACATACTTTTGGTGTTGGTGTCATTTGAACTGATATTAAAGGTTCTTTTTACAGCTAAGGATTAATTCTTTTCTGCATAGCAAAAAAATACTACGCGTACAGTTTGGTAATGACAAATTATTCCTTTATTTTAAGTACTTCTCTTGAGACCACCTAGTTACCTAGATTTAAAAGTCTCTGTTCTGTAAGTACTTATTAATATAGTGGTTATTCTTTACCATGGATGCAGCCCTGACCATCATAAGGAAAAATGAGGTATGACAACTACTTGGTAGAAATCTGCTCCTGTCACACAGAAGCCCTTCCTTGGGGCCCTATCTCATGCTTTATAACAGACTTCTCTTTGTCATTTGGTGGGAAAGCAACACACGTTCAGTGCAAGAAGTAGCACTGGGCTGAATTCTACAAGAGAAGTATTGATAAAATGTTCTAAGAGTTCAGAAAAAGAAGAAAAGAGTTAGGGTTCCTTTTATTGTCATTTTTCCATTTTGGAAACCTGACACCTTTGAGTTTGGAATCAGAATCAAAATAAAACATTCCCAGGCCACATTGAGTCAAGGGTATCAGCAACAAACTAACAAATATGTCTGTGTTTATATAGCTACTTATATGTGTTGGTTACTATTAACATATCAAAATAAACTGATGTATATAATACATACTGTATGGTAATTTCTGATTTACTAATTATTTAGGTTTTTATGTAAAGTCTCAAGTAAAGATTCCCTCTGATTTCAGTAGGATGTTTATTCTAATAGACTTAGTTAATATTTACTCTCAATATTTTTGTGCTCAGCATGGACAGAACGGCACCCAGAGGATGATACCTGGACAGGAACATTCCTGTTCAGATATGGGACCTTTTCATATAATGGATTATCAATGTTCTAATTTCTAGTGACATCCTCAATTATACTGTCAATTCCATAAAATAAATGTATTGTCCAAACACTTAAAAATTTTTCTGACATGAAGAATTTCAGGTAATATTTAAAATAGAATTATTTTGAAACTGTCCTTTAAACCATGCCCTTCACCCTTCTCCCCTGCCCCCCAAAGCTCTTGGTACTCGTTCAGGATGGTGTCATTTTTCTGTTATCATCCCCAGATCCTTTGTTACTTAACCTTTGTGTAATACTCTGTAAAATAGTAGTAGATTGTGACTGTGTTTCTGCATTTGTAGATGTGTATTTATATTTCTACTGGTGCTATCCATCCCACTCCCATCTGTCAACCACGTTGTAAAGATGCTGAAGGGCAGAAATAAAGTTTTCTACTTCAGTTTCTAACTCCGTGGAGTGCCCTGAACATGGTAGGAATTCAATCAAAGGCAAATGTTAGTCAGGTATTAAGGCCTTGCTTTGACATAACGTACTATACACAAGCTGGAAACTGTAATTTATTGCTATTGTCATTGCAGTAAATGGATTGTTACTAGAGATGCTGAAGGGGACCATGGCCTGTTTACCACTTCATAAGAGATTAAAATCATGAGAATGATTTTGGAAGTGAGCTCGCAGAGAATATGAATTGGCTTCATCAATTCACATAATGTTTACTGAATAAATATCTTTGGTGATTTAATTGAATAAAATGAGTAGTTACTAACTCTGGTTGCTGATGGTTTTTATCAAATTAATTGGAAGCATAATTGATTTCATTAAAATGGTCACATTTCTGGCCCATGAATATACCAAAAACCATACCACAGGCAACAAGGTAACATTGAGAGGTTCTCTTCATTAGAGGGAAGAAGAATTGTAATGGAAAATACAATAGCTTTATTTAGCACCATTCCTTCAAATACCTCAAATTACATTTACTGCTCTTATGCTGCAAACACAGAGAATAGTTTTATATTTAGGTGGATTTGTTAGATTCTTAAATTGGGATTTATATACATGAGTGGGTTTTTGGCAGTTTGCAAGCCTTCTGAAATTGTGTTAATGAATTTGGATATATGTGCCTTTTTCTGGGAAGAGAGTTTACTACTCCTAGTGGACATGTAAGAAGCAAAGAATTCTAAAAGGATTAATGACAAATGCATATGAAATAAGTATTAATGTAGATTAATATTATATATTAATATAGATTAAGATTAATATAATGCCAAAACGATTAATGGCTTACCTATTGGAAAATATGTACTTAAAATTCAATGATTTTAAAAGAATAAATAAACATTTTGCTTGTTGGTCTAACAGAAATACTTATCTTTCACACATTTTGGCCTCAGTGAAAGTTCACAGACAACCGTTTCAATGTTTTTTTTTTTTAATTTAATTTAATTTTATTATGTTATGTTAGTCACCATACAGTGAGCCATCATTAGTTTTTGATGTAGTGATCCACGATTCATTGTTTTCGTGTAACACCCAGTGCTCCAAGCAGTTTTGAAATGGATATCAATTGAGTGTATTGATGCCTGATCCTGCAAGCCAAATGATTTCACTTATTCTTTTTTTCTCATCAGCAACAATATGAACTCTCTGGGAGCAAGAAAAGAAAGCTGTAGGGTCCAGGTGGAAAGTGGCAGATTAGGATTAACATCAGTGGGAGGCAGGCTGCTAAACTGCTTGCACTCTGCATTGAAAACACCCCTGAGAGTTAATACATTTCTGTACCAGGAGAGTTTTTTCAGAGCTCCCATGTCTATGGAATGCTGTCATTTAATCTCAAGTTCCTTCAAGGAAGGTCTGCATTCCTGACGCCTGACCCCACAGGCCTGCAGTTTCTTTGATGACAGATCACCTGGTTCTTGGAAACCCTCCAGGGTTGCAGAATAAATATGAGCTTCATTGTTTTTTTTTTTTTTTTATTATTTTTTTGCTGAATGCTGTGAAGGCTTTTCTTTTGATGTTTAAAGAAGATCCTTTGCCGTCAGGAATGTTGAAAAATGACCAGGCTGTCTCACATCTTGCCTTCCAACCCCACTGGGGAGAGAATTTGTTTTACTGCAAATGAAATAGTGGGAAAAAAATACGTGCTTCTTGCAGAAGTCTGTGCCTGTAAACAAGGTATCCAGAATACTGTGATGTGTATACAACACAAAGGACTTGTCTAAAAGAGGGTTCAAGTCAGGCTGCACTGAAAAAAGTCTAACTCTCCTGATTACCCCCATTTATCCATTTGTCTGTGTTGATCCCGAATTTCCTGAGTTGTATCCAAATATCTTTGAGCATAACAGACACTTGTGTCTTTCTTTTTTTTTTTCTTTTTGTTATCCTTTGAGTGAGTTTTTATATGAGATTTGTGTGTGTGTATGTGTGTGTGTTTAGTTTTTAGAACACTGCCCCATGTGGATTTAAGGAGTTACTTAAGACTGTCGACATTCTTTTCTTTTACGTGACCAATCCTTGATTTCTTCAAAGGTATGCTTTTGAAAATTTGAATTTAATTTCACTTTGTGTGATTAAAAATTGTTCTAATTTATCTTGGTAATTAGATGATTATTTAAAAAACAGGGCAATTCTCTGTCTTGCTCTAGGTTTTTGGCTGTTTCTTCTGCAGTTCTGGTTTCGATGCTGGGTAGCCCTGCTTCGATAAACAGCTTAGTGGTCAGGTATGTTAAGCACACACTGTGAGACCTGGAAAGAGGCTGGACTCTGACCCTTAGCTTCATAGATGGGAAATCCCAGGCCTTGAGAGAGAAATGACTTGCTGGAGGTTTCACAGTGAGGAGAGAACAGGATTCTGAGAAGGCCCATTAACACAACACAATCAATTCTGTCAAGAGAACAGAGTAACAATTTACTCTGTTATCAATACTAGGACACTGTTTGTAACCTCACTTTTCCACCTCACCTTGACTTCAGCTTGGGACAGAGGGGCATCAAGCTGGTCTGCTCAGTGGAAACATGGAAAATGTATGACAGCCTGATGCCCACCACTATCATAGGTTAAGGTTTTGTAGTATCTTAAGCCAAAATCAAAGAAACAGACTTTCCATAATCTCTGAGAGGATGGACTGCTTTTTATCATATTATAGTGTTTTCTTCGGTTGATGTTCATTCATTCCACATTGTCCCATAACAACCACATCTTATTGTAAACACAGTCATTTTTAAGAAAGACAAATTTATTTTGATTTTCTCCTGAGTTCTGGTGTTCTTCTTGTGAGCATTTGGTATCTTATGATCTAATTGTGTTGTTATTAAGAATAAATTTTAGACATAACCCTAGGTTGCACAAAAGTATTACATTTATTATTACTCTTTGCTAAGTCCATATCCAAATCCCTATCCTGCCTGGCTTGTGGAAAAATTAACCAAAGTCATTTGGCTTTTCCTTTCCTCCTACTCATATGATTGTGCCAGGGTTTCCAGGTGTCCATCTAGATGTCTTTATAGTAGCTGACTCTTGAACAACATGAATTTGAACTGTGCAGATCCATTTATCCATGAATTTTTACAATTCAGTACTGTAAAAATATTTTCTTTTCCTTATGATTTCTTAATATTTTCATCTCTCTAGCTTACTTAAAAAATACAGTATATAACACATATAACACACAAAATATGTGTTTGTCAACTACTAATGTAATGGTAAGGCTTTCAGTGAACAATAGTTAAGTTTTTAGGGAGTCAAAAGTTAGATGCAGATTTTTGAGCGTGCAGATTTTTGTTGTCCCTAATCCCCTACGTTGTTCAAGGGTCAACTGTAGTTAAATACTTTCTGCCAGCTTGCCCTATTGTATCTAATCCTGTAGCTATTCCTTTATTTTGGATGGGTTTATAGGGTTTTTTTATTATGTTATGTTAATCACCATACATTACATCATTAGTTTTTTTTTTTTTATTCTGATGTTAATCCCTATACATTACATCATTAGTTTTAGATGAAGTGTTCCATGATTCATTGTTTGTGCACAACACCCAGTGCTCCATGCAGAATGTGCCCTCCTCAATACCCACCACCAGGCTAACCCATCCTCCCACCCCCCTCCCCTCTAGAACCCTGTTTGTTTTTCAGAGTCCATCGTCTCTCATGGTTCGTCTACCCCTCCGAATTCCCCCGCTTCATTCTTCCCCTCCCGCTACCTTCTTCTTCTTCTTCTTTTTTTTTCTTAACATATATTGCATTATTTGTTTCAGAGGTACAGATCTGAGATTCAACAGTCTTGCACAATTCACAGCACTTACCAGAGCACATACCCTCCCCAGTGTCTATCACCAAGTCACCCCATCCCTCCCACCCCACCCCCCACTCCAACAACCCTCAGTTTGATTACTGCGATTAAGAATTCCTCATATCAGTGAGATCATATGATACATGTCTTTCTCTGTTTGACTTATTTCACTCAACATAATACCCTCCAGTTCCATCCACGTCGTTGGAAATGGCAAGATCTCATTCCTTTGGATGGCTGCATAATATTCCATTGTATATATATATCACCTCTTCTTTATCCATTCATCTGTCGATGGACATCTTGGCTCTTTCCACAGTTTGGCTATTGTGGACATTGCTGCTATAAACATCGGGGTGCACGTACCCCTTCGGATCCCTACTTTTGTATCTTTGGGGTAAATACCCAGTAGTGCAATTGCTGGATCATATGGTAGCTCTATTTTCAACTTTTTGAGGAACCTCCATATTGTTTTCCAGAGTGGCTGCACCAGCTTGCATTCCCACCAACAGTGTAGGAGGGTTCCCCTTTCTCTGCATCCCCGCCAACATCTGTCATTTCCTGACTTGTTCATTTTAGCCATTCTGACTGGTGTGAGGTGGTATCTCATTGAGGTTTTGATTTGGATTTCCCTGATGCTGAGCGATATTGAGCACTTTTTCATGTGTCTGTTGGCCATTTGGATGTCTTCTTTGGAAAAATGACTGTTCATGTCTTCTGCCCATTTCTTGATTGGATTCTTTGTTCTTTGGGTGTTGAGTTTGATGAGTTCTTTATAGATTTTGGATACTAGCCCTTTATCTGATATGTCATTTGCAAATATCTTCTCCCATTCTGTCGGTTGTCTTTTGGTTTTGTTGACTGTTTCCTTTGCTTTGCAAAAGCTTTTTATCTTGATGAAGTCCCAATAGCTCATTTTTGCCCTTGCTTCCCTTGCCTTTGGCGATGTTTCTAGGAAGAAGTTGCTTCGGCTGAGGTCAAAGAGGTTGCTGCCTGTGTTCTCCTTTAGGATTTTGATGGACTCCTGTCTCACATCGAGGTCTTTCAACCATTTGGAGTCTATTTTTGTGTGTGGTGTAAGGAAATGGTCCAGTTTCATTCTTCTGCCTGTGGCTGTCCAATTTTCCCAACACCATTTGTTGAAGAGACTGTCTTTGTTCCATTGGACATTCTTTCCTGCTTTGTCGAAGATGAGTTGACCATAGAGTTGAGGGTCCATTTCTGGGCTCTCTATTCTGTTCCATTGATCTATGTGACTGTTTTTCTGCCAGTACCATGCTGTCTTGATGATGACAGCTTTGTAATAGAGCTTGAAGTCCGGAATTGTGATGCCGCTGGCTTTGCTTTTCTTTTTCAATATTCCTCTGGCTATGCGGGGTCTTTTCTGGTTACATACAAATTTTAGGATTATTTGTTCCATTTCTTTGAAAAAAGTGGATGGTATTTTGATGGGGATTGCATTGAATGTGTAGATTGCTCTAGGTAGCATTGACATCTTCACAATATTTGTTCTTCCAATCCATGAGCATGGAACGTTTTTCCATTTCTTTGTGTCTTCCTCAATTTCTTTCATGAGTATTTTATAGTTTTCTGAGTACAGATCCTTTGTCTCTTTGGTTAGATTTATTCCTAGGTATCTTATGGTTTTGGGTGCAATTGTAAATGGGATCGACTCCTTAATTTCTCTTTCTTCTGTCTTGTTGTTGGTGTATAGGAATGCCACTGACTTCTGTGCATTGATTTTATATCCTGCCACTTGACTGAATTCCTGTATGAGTTCTAGCAGTATTGGGGTGGAGTCTTTGGGGTTTCCCACATAAAGTATCGTATGATCTGCAAAGAGTGAGAGTTTGACTTCTTCTTTGCCGATTTGGATGCCTTTGATTTCTTTTTGTTGTCTGATTGCCGTGGCTAGGACTTCCAATACTATGTTGAATAGCAGTGGTGATAGTGGACATCCCTGCCACATTCCTGACCTTAGGGGGAAAGCTCTCAGTTTTTCCCCATTGAGAATAATATTTGCTGTAGGTTTTTCATAGATGGCTTTTATGATATTGAGGTATGTACCCTCTATCCCTATACTCTGAAGAGTTTTGAACAAGAAAGGATGCTGTACTTTGTCAAAAGCTTTTTCTGCATCTATTGAGAGGATCATATGATTCTTGTTCTTTCTTTTGTTAATGTATTGTATCCCATTGATTGATTTGCGGATGTTGAACCAACCTTGCAGCCCAGGGATAAATCCCACTTGGTCATGGCGAATAATCCTTTTAATATACTGTTGGATCCTATTGGCTAGTATTTTGGTGAGAATTTTTGCATCCATGTTCATCAGGGATATTGGTCTGTCATTCTCCTTTTTGATGGGGTCTTTGTCTGGTTTTGGGATCAAGTTAATGCTGGCCTCATAAAATGAGTTTGGAAGTTTTCCTTCCGTTTCTATTTTTTGGAACAGTTTCAGAAGAATAGGTATGAATTCTTCTTGAAATGTTTGGTAGAATTCCCCTGGGAAGCCATCTGGCCATGGGCTTTTGTTTTTTGGGAGATTTTTGATGACTGCTTCAATTTCCTTAGTGGTTATAGGTCTGTTCAGGTTTTCTATTTCATCCTGGTTCAGTTTTGGTAGTTGATACATCTCTAGGAATGCATCCATCTCTTCCAGGTTATCTAATTTGCTGGCATAGAGTTGCTGATTATATGTTCTTATAACTGTTTGTATTTCTTTGGTGTTGGTTGTGATCTCTCCTCTTTCATTCATGATTTTGTTGATTTGGGTCATTTCTCTTTTCTTTTTGATAAGTCTGGCCAGGGGTTTATCAATCTTGTTAATTCTTTCAAAGAACCAGCTCCTAGTTTCATTGATCTGTTCTACTGTTCTTTTAGTTTCTATTTCATGGATTTCTGCTCTGATCTTTATGATTTCTCTTCTCCTGCTGGGTTTAGGCTTTATTTGCTGTTCTTTCTCCAGCTCCTTTAGGTGGAGGGTTAGTTTGTGTACTTGAGACCTTTCTTGTTTCTTGAGAAAGGCTTGTTTTGCTATATACTTTCCTCTTAGGACTGCCTTTGCTGCATCCCAAAGATTTTGAACAGTTGTGTTTTCATTTTCATTGGTTTCCATGTATTTTTTTAATTCTTCTTTAATTTCCTGGTTGACCCATTCGTTCTTCAGTAGGATGCTCTTTAGCCTCCATGTATTTGAGTGTTTTCTGACTTTCCTCTTGTGATTGAGTTCTAGTTTCAAAGCATTGTGGTCTGAAAATAGGCAGGGAATGATCCTAATCTTTTGGTACCAGTTGAGACCTGATTTATGACCTAGGATGTGATCTATTCTGGAGAATGTTCCATGGGCACTAGAGAAGAATGTGTATTCCGTTGCTTTGGGGTGGAATGTTCTGAATATATCTGTGAAGTCCATTTGGTCCAGTGTGTCATTTAAAGTCTTTATTTCCTTGTTGATCTTTTGCTTAGACGATCTGTCCATTTCAGTGAGGGGCATGTTAAAGTCCCCCACTATTATTGTATTGTTGTCGATGTGTTTCTTTGCTTTTGCTATTAATTGCCTTATATAATTGGCTGCTCCCATGTTAGGGGCATAGATATTTACAATTGTTAGATCTTCTTGTTGGATAGATCCTTTAAATAGGATATAGTGTCCTTCCTCATCTCTTATTACAGTCTTTGGTTTAAAATCTAATTTGTCTGATATAAGGATTGCCACCCCAGCTTTCTTTTGGTGTCCATTAGCATGGTAAATGGTTTTCCACCCCCTCACTTTCAATCTGGGGGTGTCTTTGGTTCTAAAATGAGTCTCTTGCAGACAGCATATCGATGGATCTTGTTTTTTAATCCAGTCTGTTAGCCTGTGTCTTTTGAATTGGGCTTTTAGCCCATTTACATTCAGGGTAACTATTGAAAGATAGGAATTTAGTGCCATTGTATTGCCTGTAAGGTGACTGTTACCATATGTTGTCTGTGTTCCTTTCTGGTCTATGTTGCTTTTAGGGTCTCTCTTTGCTTAGAGGATCCCTTTCAAGATTTCCTGTAGGGCTGGTTTTGTGTTTGCAAATTCCTTTAGTTTTTGTGTGTCCTGGAAGCTTTTTATCTCTCCTTCAATTTTCAATGAGAGTCTAGCGGGATAGAGTATTCTTGGCTGCGTATTTTTCTCATTTAATGCTCTGAATATATCCTGCCAGTCCTTTCTGGCCTGCCAGGTCTCTGTGGATAGATCTGTTGCCAATCTAATGTTTTTACCCTTGTAGATTACATATCTCTTCTTCCGAGCTGCTTTCAGGATTTTCTCTTTGTCTATGAGACTCGTAAGTTTTACTATTAGATGTCGGGGAGTTGACCTATTTTTATTGATTTTGAGAGGGGTTCTCTGTGCTTCCTGGATTTTCATGCCTGTTTCTTTCCCCAAATTAGGGAAGTTTTCTGCTATAATTTGCTCCATTATACCTTCTGGCCCTCTGTCTCTTTCTTCTTCTTCTGGGATCCCAATTATTCTAATGTTGTTTCATCTTATGGTATCGTTTATCTCTCGAATTCTGCCCTCGTGATCCAGTAGTTGTTTATCTCTCTTTTTCTCAGCTTCTTTATTTTCCATCATTTCATCTTCTATATTACTGATTCTCTCTTCTGCCTCATTTATTCTAGCAGTTAGCGCCCCCATTTTTGATTGCACCTCATTAATAGCCTTTTTGATTTCTACTTGGTTGGATTTTAGCTCTTTTACTTCTCCAGAAAGCGTTTCTCTAATAACTCCCATATTTTTTTCAAGCCCACCTAGTATCTTTAAAGTGATGATTCTGAACTCTAGATCTGAACATCGTACTAATGTCCGTATTGAGTAGGTCCCTGGCAGTCGGTACTACCTCTTGTTCTTTTTGTTGAGGTGATTTTTTCCGTCTTGTCATTTTGTGCATAGGAGAATAGATTAATGAGAGAACAAAATGCTAGCAGAGTAACCACGTCCCCAGAAAATATACTCTAAACAAATCAGAAAAGACCTGAAGCAGTGGGATAAGAAAGGGAAAGAGAGAAAAAAGAAAAAAAAAAAAAGATAAAGGTAAAAACAAAAACAAACAAAACAAAACAACAACAAAAGGAAAACCAGAATGTGATCAAATATGATCAGGCTGGTATATAAATCAGTGTCACACACTAGATTTGGGGTGTATTTTGGTCTTTTAGAAGAAAGTGCCTCCCAAATTTTTAAAGAAAGAAAAACTTATATATGTACAAAAATAAGGGTTGACATGATGAAGGGATGGAATATGACTGTAAAAATGGAAATTTTAAAAAATGTTATAAAAGGAATTGATAAGAAGTTGTTTGAAAAAAGAAAGAAGAGGATTTAAAAAAAGAAAAAAGAAAAAGAGAAAAAAAAAGGGAGAGGATGTGATCAGGCAGGGGAATAGAATGCACCATATACTAGAGATTTAGGGTATATTTTAATCTGTTAGAAGAAACTGTCTCAAAATTTTAAAGGGAGAACAACTTATATATATAAGCCAAAAATATGGGTAACTACTATGAAGGGATAGAATATGACTCTCAAAATGAAAAATAAAAATGTTTTTTTTTTTTTAAAAAAGGAATTGATAAGATGTTGGTTGAAAAAGGGAAAAAGAAAAATTCAAAAAGAAATAAAAAGACAAAAAGACAGTTAAAAAAAATTAACTTTAAGAGACTAAAGAATCATGGTAAAAAAGCCGTGAATTCTATGTGCAGTAGTCCCCTAGCGCTGGAGTTCTGCCGTTCTCATTGATCAGTAAACTTGGTCTTGGCTGGCTGTTCTCGCTGATCTTCTGGGGAGGGGCCTGTTGCCGTGGTTTCCAAATGTCTCTGCCGGAGGCGGAAATGCCCCACCCTTGCCCCCTCCCGGCTAAGTAATCTGCTCGGGTTTGCTCTCCGGGGCTTTTGTTCCCTGCGAGCTTTCCCTACAGCTTTGGAGGCGGAGAGTGAAAATGGCGGCCTCCCAATCTCCACCCCAGAGGAGCCGAGAACTTGGGGCCCGCTCCTCAGTGAGCCCCCAGAGAAAAGCCGCCAGTCACTCCCGTCTCCCCGGTCTCTGGCCGCACCCCGGGCTCGCCCGGCCTGTGACCGCGCGTTTCTATCTCTGGCACCCGACCCCGGGTGTTGTCTCCAAACCCAGCAGATCCCTGTGGTGCACTCCCCTGCGGCTCCTCCCGGGGAAGGAAGGGGAGTCTCCCCGGATCTGCCGCTTGTTGGGTCCCTGCTGGAGGAGCAGGGGCCCGAGTGTGCCGCGGATCCCGGTTCATGGCGACCCCGAACTGAGAGCCCAAGCCCCTGGCTCCGCCTCTGCAGCCGGCTTCCCTGGTCCGATACCTGGGAGCTCTGCCGCACTCAGGCACCCCCGGTCTTTCTGTGACCCCGAGGGTCCTGAGACCACACTGTCCCGGAGGTTTCCATCCCCCGCTTAGCCACCAGAGTGACGTCCCGCAGCGGAGCAGACTTTTAAAAGTTCCGATTTTGTGCTCCGTGGTTCTATCACTTGCCAGAAGCGGCCGACGGAGGCCCCTCCCCCACCGTCTATCCTCCCGAATATCGCCTTGGATTCACTTCTCCGCACGTCCTACCTTCCAGAAGGTGGTCGCTTTTCTGATGCAAGAGTTGTTGCTCTTCTTTTCTTCGATCTCCTGTTGAGTTTGTAGGTGTTCAGAATGGTTTGATCCCTATCCACCTGAATTCCTGAGAGGAGACGAAATCCAGGTCTCCTACTCCTCTGCCATCTTGCTCCGCCAGATCACATCATTAGTTTTTGATGTAGTGTTCCATGATTCATTGTTTGCATATAACACCCAGTGCTCCATTCAGTACATTTATAGATTTTATCTGTAAAGAAAGAAAATCCAAAATTGGAAGTAAGGCCAAAAAAAAAAAATTGACTACATGACTTTCATTGTTATGCTGAGGCTTTGTATGACAAGCTTTTCTGATCCTCTAGAATAAAGTATATTTATTTGATTTAGTTACCATTGCATAAGACCTTTTATAACCTTATATGAATAGATTTTATTTTTAAAAATCCAATAAGATGAAATTGTTTTATTGTGAAGGGATACAAATTATTTCTGTTCCATAAAACAGGTAATTCTAAAGATTGTTTTTCATTGTCCTGTAATACAACATTAACTGGTTTTGTAACTTTGCAGTTTTATTCTGGAATTCTCTATTTCTTTTTCATTGACTATGTGTGCATGAGTTTCTTTATCCTTCTTTGAACCAGCTTTGTCATTCTGATGATAACCTAATTAATGAGTTTACACCCACTCCCCATTTTTTGTTTGTGAAAATTAAGTTCTTAACATTTAAGAAATTATATTTTGACATACCTTACATTGGTGGCCTAAAATATTTGATGATGTTGAGACTTTTTCCCTTACACCTGGCTCCAGTGTACATCATACAGCCATTCCTTCTGACTCCTGTGCCTTTATCAGTGTGTCTTCAAAACCTGGTCCTATATGGGTCCTTGTTCTTCTTGCATTACCACCCACAGACTTTTTCAGACTGGAGAAGTCACTTCTACTCTCTCTCTGTCAGCAACCCCCCCCCCCAAAACTTTTCCTCCCCTCCCTTTACACACACACACACACACAATTTTATCTTGTCAAAAGGATAAGGACATTTTAAAACGCATCAACCACATATGACTTAGGTTCTTAGTGCTTTTCTATCACACCACATGCCTGAAACACAGACAAAGTATGATATAGGGTTATGTGAAAGTGAGGGAAAAACATTTCTTATTTCAACAATTTTTTCACCACAGCACTGTAGTTTACAATAATCAGTAAAGAAAGAGCCACATTTCAAGATCAATCCTTTGGTTCCCTCTATTGCTCAATGTTTTTCTGTGCTCTGATTTTTATTTTATTTTTCAGAATGATTTTGTGACAGAAGCTCAGGGCAGATTTCATACCTTTCTTACACACTATTTTTTTTATGTTAATGGCATTATATTATGCACTGTTGCAATTTCAACTGACTGTGTTAATGTAGACGTGTATTCACCTTATTAACAAGGTGGTTTGGTGGTCATTATATATATTTATGTGGTTTTTCCATCTTTCTTGGAGGAAATCATTTAAAAATAATAGTATGTCTTAGCATGAATGAGGAATTTAACAATTTTAAGAAGATCTTTGCCCTTGGTGTCTGTAAACTGTAATATTGGTATAGTGAGAGAGCATGCTGAAATATGAATCTGTAGGTCTTTCTTTTCCACACCTCTTTCTAAAACACATATAGTACCTTGAGGAAAATTAGGGGAGTTGCAGGAATGAGAAAGAAAGGTTTTTTTTTTTTTTTTTACTTCTAAAATATCCATATCTTGAAGCATATATCAAAGGTATATTTTGAATGCAAAGCTTTTGGTAGCAATTTACTGTCCCCCACCCTACTCCTATCCACCTTATCCTGCTCTATTTTATCCACAACACTTATAATTATATAGTTTACTTATTTGTTATGCTAATTGTAGATTTATAAGACAGCAATATTTATTTTTTTTATTTAAAATGCCCAAATATATAGAATAGTGTCTGGTATGCAGATGGCAATTAATATGTATTTGTTTAATGAATGGAAAGGTTCTCAACTATCAAAAGTAAAGTTGCTAATGTAAGTAGAGCACAGAGATGATGTTATAAATATAGACAGGAAGGCATATTTGGAAGATGGGAATTTGGCTAGGCCTAAGCAGAGGGGACACAAGATCACAAAGAAATCAGGAAATGAATTTTGAGAAACTACACCACAGTATGTTTCAGATATAAGGAAGCACACTGAATTGTCTCAGTAACTGAAAACTATTCTTAGCCATTGGAATAAGCTCCCAAAGTTACCTGAATATCTTTTCTTTGCTCTCTGGTGATACCTTTCCATTAACAGAAACTTGCATGTTGCTCATGGACCATTCAGCAGAAATGATGTGTGTCCAGGCCTTAAAACTTTGCTGGGCTCCATCTGAACTCCCTCTTACAGGCACACTACTCTCTCTTTTTAAAAAGATTTATTTATTTATTATTTTAGAGAGAGAGAAAGAGCATGGGGAAGAGAGGCAGAGGGAGAGGGAGAGAGAGTATCTCAAGCAGACTCCCCACTGAGCACGGAGCCCCATATAGGGCTTAGTTTCACAATCCTGAAATCATAACCTGAGCCAAAATCAAGAGTTGGATGCTTACCTGACTGAGACACCCAGGAACCCCAGACAGCATACTTTTTAATGGCCCTGTATATTATAAGGTTTCTAAACCAGAATTAGGACTTCGAAATTCAGAGGGATGTTGATGGTTTAGAAGAAAAAGTTCAGCTTTGTAACAAGTTAAATCCATTGTTATATTGGTGATAATCATTTTCTCAGCTTGTGATGTATTAGAAGCTTTCAATAAGAAAACATAGGCCCTCACTTTTACATTAAATATTAAGTATCAATACTTAAGGATAGTGTGACTTAAGAAAGCATTGGAGACTTGCCTGAAGTAAAATGTATAAAGTATGTGGTGATTTTACAATCTGTTCTCAAGTTTTTTGACACTCTTTCTATAAAAGGATACATGACTTGTGAATCTTGAGCCAACTGAACAAGTCTGGCTACACTGAAGCCACCATGTGAGAGAGATCATATGGAGAGACTACAAAGATCCACAGAAGAGATGCTCAAGGAGCCCCACCTGCTCCAGCCCCAGCTGTTTGACTGCTCATTCAAAAGAATGAGGAAATCTTTGAGATGCTTGAAATCTCTGCTACATCTGACTATAACGCATAAGAGACCCCCGAGCCGGAACCACCCAGCTGAGTGTCATACTAATTACTGAACCACAGAAACAATGACAGATAACAACTTCTGGTTTTAGCCACTAAGTTTTGGAATAATTTGTTATGTAGCCATAATAACTAGAAGAAGCTACCTGACAGAAGGCAGGGGTGGCCAAGAGTTTTATTCATTCATTTTTTCAAAATATGTTGTACCAACTATGTGTCAGGTACTGTGCTAGTCATTGTTAATACTAATATTGATTGGATACAATTCTTGCTCTCAAAAACTATGCTCTTAAGAAAAATATGGTATATACTATCATATTATATATATATATATAGTATAGTATATATAATTTACTATTATGTTATAGTATAGTAATACTATAAATAGTAAAACTATCTATTTATAGTGAAAGAACGCAATTACAAGAATGGGAAGAAAGTTTAGGGTAAATTAGCATTTAAGCCTCTTTTGGGTTAAATAAATTGATTCTTTAAACCCTTCTTTATGTTATGGACATGTTTTTCTGTAGTAAGACATTGAAAAAGGGAAGAGATAAACATTCCTTTTTCCTGCTATCAGTTATATTATTTAATATGTATTTGAAATAACAGTAAAAATTGAATACATATTAAACATATTTGTTTAACATACATTAACCACACAGGCAAATATTTTAAAAATGGAAATGAAAAATAAAAAATGATAACATTTGATATTCTCATATAAATAATCAGAATCATTGGTCTTAATTTACTTTCATATTACTAGTATATAATATTACAAAAGGTTCTCCAGAAGTTATTTAGTATCTAATATAAATGCAGTTGGTCTTTGTATGAAGGTATAGCCAGTTTTATCCCAAAAAACTCTTAAAATTAAGGTAAAATTATTACCAACAGTCATTAATTTCTAATTTTATGAAATTGGAGGAAAGATACATGCTAATATATAGGGTCTGGCTTTAGAAATACATGGTATCAGTTAGGGTCCAATTAAAGAAGCAGAACTCCTATGAGTAATGTGTGATAAGAGATTTAGTATACAATTTCAGGAGGAGCCGAGGAAGTAAAAATTCTAACAGAGGAGCTGCGAGGTCAGAGAGAAGTTACTAATCCACCTCCTAAAGCACTGAAACAGTGAACAAGTAATGAACTTTCTGGATATCTGACAAGCAAGCTGCTGCTTGGGGACAACGAAGGGCACTGGTCTGTGCTGCTTCTGTGCAGTTAACACCTGTGTGGGCACACAGACAAGCACCTGCTGGTGGGGCGAGGCTGTTAGTCCACTTGGCCAGTAGTTGGGAAAGAGAACTAGACACAAGTTGGAGAAAAGGGAGGATAAGCTGGGTCCACCTGGACACCTTTGTGTCTGTCCATTACAACATTAGACCCTGAAGTCCTTGGGAGAGTGATAGTCATTGCTACATTTCTGCCTCTTGAATCTGATGCAACTATATCGGTTGCCCAATTCTAACCTGTTTCCATATAGGGAAGGAAATTCTGGAACACATAGTTCCAGCTTTATGAAGTTGACAATAGGATGATCTGGCACATCCATATCTGCATATTTATTTTATTCTGAGGACCTTATCTATACCTGCAAAACATTTCAATAGATACACTTTTTAATCTAAAGGATATTAGTGTGTGTATAACTCTCAGGTATGTGGGTATTTCCAGTAATATATTTTACTTTTTCCTATTCATCATTCATGTTCTCACTGAAACATAATTTGGCATTTTAATGAGGGGTCTTTTTAATAAATGGTGTTTCTTATTCATCAGTGCTATAGATGGGATATTATATCCCACCAAAATTCATGTTAAAATTCTAACCCTCAAAATGATGGTTTTAAAAGGGGGGGTTTTGAAGAGGAGATTAAATCAAAGCTGTCATGAGTGGGATTAGTGCTTTTATAAAAGTGGCCTTTCCACAATATGATGACAAAGTGAGAATGATTGTCTCTGAACCAGAAAGTGGGTCCTTACCCAGTAGTGAATCTGCTGATACCTTGATCTTGGACTTGCTAGCTTCCAGAAATGTGAGAAATAAACTTCCAATTTATGGTATTTTATTATAGCAGCCCAAGCTGACTCAGACAGTCAGAGTGGTAAAACAGAATATTACATAGCCAATTTAATGACAACTGGGTAGGCCACACATACAGGTCTTGCTACCATTTCATGCCTGGTCTTTTGACAAGCTGGATAGCTGGAGAGTCTCTCTCTTTCTCCAGAACCAAAACAAGAAAGAAGGAAAGAATATCGTTTATATTAGGAGTTCACATAATGGTCTAGAAAGGTTTCTGTAAAAATTGTGAGTTAGAGACTCAATCCTCTTAATTAATTCAATTCATTTCAGTTAAGTTCATTGTATTTCAACACTACAAATATTCTTGCAGCATTTATTCTGTGCCAGACACTTCCCCAGTTACTGTGGATAGAGACTGTTAAATTAATTATTAGGAGGCTATTAGAATGAAGTAGCTCTAATGTCATGATGGCCCACATAAGCAAGCCAAAATCTAAGCCTGTGAATGCTTCAAGGTTATGACATTGAAACCTATGGACAATCAGTCACCAACAGCCAACTAGGCTTTAAGCTATGCCAATTAGTAATTTCCTTTCTTTGCTTCTGCCTTTTCTCCATATAAGTCTCTCCCTGAGCTCCTGTCAGAGGGGTGCCCCTAACCACCACTGCCTAATTTGATTAGATTTTTGCTCAAACTGTGAACATTTTAAATATACCTGTTTATCTTTTAACAAGATCAACAAGATAGCAATGGTTTCTGCCTTCATGTGGCTTTCAGTCTAACAGAAAATATAGCAACTAATTATGTGTAGTGAGGTGTAATAAACATTCTTCCTAGAAAGTGCTTTAATAGATTTCTTATTTTATCTAGTTATTCTTGCTAATTGGGTGAAAGTTCTATTTTCAGAAGTTTCTAACTGTTGATGGGATGTATGTATTGTTTGTTTTTGAGAGAGAGAGACAGAGAGAGACACACAGAAAGAGAGAGAAGCAAGGGGAGAGGGAGAGGGAATCCCAAGCAAGTTCCATGCCCAGTACAGAGCCTGACACAGGGCTCAGTCCCATGACCCCCAGTTCACAACCTGAGCCGTAATCAAGAGTTGGCCACCCAACCGATTAAGCCATCCAGGTGCCCCTGGAGTGTATATATTGTTAGTTTTAGTGTAATTAGCTAAAAATGTCATCTTTTTTTTTTTAAAGATTATTTATTTTTTTATTTGAGAGATTGAGGGGTGAGCACAGAGGGAGAGGGACAAGCAGATTCTGCACTGAGCATGGACCCTGACGCAGAGCTCAATCTCAGGACCCTGAGATCATGGCTTCGCGGAAACCAAGAGTCACTTACCCGACTGCGCCACCCAGGTGATCCACCCAATCTTTTATAATAACCAGTGATGGCAACCACAAGGATGGTTAGAAGTACACAGAAGAGAGGGGTGCCTGGGTGGCTCAGTCATTAAGCTCTGTCTTTGGCTCAGGTCATGATCCCAGGGTCCTGGGATGGAGCCCCCCATCGGGCTCCCTCCCCATCGGGCTCCCTCTGCATGGGGCTCCCTGCTCATCCAGCTCCCTGCTCGACTGGAAGCCTGCTTCTCCCTCTCCCACTCCCCCTGCTTGTGTTCCCTTTCTCACTGTCTCTCTTTCTCTCTCTCTGTCAAATAAATAAAATCTTAAAAAAAAAAGTGCATAGAAGAGATAGCCTATTAGAATTTCCACACAAGTAAGTATCTATATTCTGTTTCTCCTCTCTCTGAAAGCTTTTCTTATGTGCCTGTGTTCAAGGTAAATTAAAATTTCTGATCAATAATGTTTCAATATAGTATGTGTTTTCTCATATTCCAGGAAAACATTAAGGATACAGTTGAATCTATTGGATAATTATTCCTCAATAACAGCAATTGTATTAATTATGTCTAAATCAAATATATATTTAATATATATTAAAAACATTTATTTAACATATTTAATGTATCCATGAATGTATTTTGAAGATCCTAAATTTTTCATTCCAGAGGGACCATATGATGCTCCTTCATGATGCAACTACTGGTAACTTCTGCTATCAGTTTTAGGCCAAAATCTTGTCCATATATTATTGTGTAGAACATAGGTTTTCAATCAAACATATGTTAAAATATTTCATTCAATCATTCAATCCAAATCCAATCTGTTTTCTGAAAATAGTCTGTTATTTCTCTAAGTGATAATGAAACTCATCTCCATCTAATGCACCACTATGATGATATTCTAAATGGTGAAAAATACAAGTCATATTTATACACATTTATGGGCATCTTTGCTATCTATTCAGCTGTCATCTTAAATATCAGCTTTATTACATATGTGGCTGGTATCTGAAATATATTGGTCTTCTTTCAGTTAGCCACACAACATCAAACATGGTCTACTCAAAACCCAGACAGAATTGGTTACACGAATGGTGGGAGAGTTGAGGAGCCAAACAGGAGACTGTGAGGCAATCCAAAGATTCTTAGCAGCTACTTCTGTTTTTCAGGACTCTCCAAAGAGGAAAAGAAAGGGGATGGGGTTATCAGACCCAGAAATCAGGGCCCTCAAGTAGGGTCTCCCTGTCTGGAGCTGGAATGATGGAGAAAGTTGCCTAGAGGAGCTGAGGTCATGGAAGAGACGGGCCCAAATTTGTATTTATTTTATTTTACTTATTTTATGTATTTTTATTTTTAAAATTTTAATTCTAGTGTAGTTAACATCTGGTATTATATTAATTTCAAGGGTATAATATAGTGATTCAACAATTGGATATTACTCAATGCTCATCAAGATAAGTGTACTCTTAATCCTTCACTTATTTCACCCATCCCCCACCCACTTCCCCTCTGGTAACCATCAGTTTGTTTCCTATAAAATTAAGAGTCTGTTTTTTTGGTTTGTCTCTTCTTCCTTTGTTCATTTGTTTTGTTTCCTAAATTCCACATATGAGTAAAATCGTATGGTATTTGCCTTTCTCTGCCTGACTTTTTTTAGCTTCGCATTATACTTCCTAGATCCATCTCTGTTGTTGCAAATGGCAAAATTTCATTCTTTTTATGGCTAGGTAATATTCCATTGTATTCATATACCACTTCTTTATCCATTCATCTATTGATGAATCCTTGGACTGTTTCCATAATTTGGCTATTATAAACAATGCTGCAATAAACATAGGAGTGATTTTATCCTTTTGAATTAATGTCTTTTTATTCTTTAGGTAAATACCCAGTAGTGTGATTACTGAATCATATAGCAATCATATTTTAGATTTTTGAAAGAACCTCCATACAGTCCTCCATGGTACACCAGTTTGTATTCCCACCAATATTGCGCAAGGTTTCCTTTTTTTAAAATTTTTTTATTGTTATGTTAAACCCCATACATTATATCATTAGTTTTAGATGTAGTGTTCCATGATTCATTGTTTGTGCATAACACCCAGTGCTCAATGCAGAACGTGCCCTCTTTAATACCCATCACCAGGCTAACCCATCCTCCCCCGCTCCCCTCTAGAACCCTCAGTTTGTTTTTCAGAGACCACTGTCTCTCATGGTTTGTCTACCCCTCCGCTTTCCCCCCTTCATTCTTCCCATCCTGCTATTTTCTTCTTTTTTTTTTTTCTTAACATACATTGTATTATTTGTTTCATAGGTACAGATCTGAGATTCAACAGTCTTGCACAATTCACAGCACTTACCAGAGCACATACACTCCCCAGTGTCTATCACCCAGTCAGCCCATCCCTCCCACCCCACCCCCCACTCCAGCAACCCTCAGTTTGTTTCCTGTGATTAAGAATTCCTCATATCAGTGAGGTCATATGATACATGTCTTTCTCTGATTGACTTATTTCGCTCAGCATAATACTCTCCAGTTCCATCCATGTCATTGCAAATGGCAAGATCTCATTCCTTTTGATGGCTGCATAATATTCCATTGTATATATATACCACCTCTTCTTTATCCATTCATCTGTCGATGGACATCTTGGCTCTTTCCATAGTTTGGCTATTGTGGACATTGCTGCTATAAACATCAGGGTGCACATACCCTTTTGGATCCCTACTTTTGTATCTTTGGGGTAAATACCCAGTAATGCAATTGCTGGATCGTATGGTAGCTCTATTTTCAACTTTTTGAGGAACCTCCATATTGTTTTCCAGAGTTGCTGCACCAGCTCGCATTCCCACCAACAGTGTAGGAGGGTTCCCCTTTCTCCGCATCCCTGCCAATATCTGTCATTTCCTGACTTGTTAATTTTTGCCATTTGGACTGGTGTGAGATGGTATCTCATTGAGGTTTTGATTTGGATTTCCCTGATGCCAAGCGATGTTGAGCACTTTTTCATGTGTCTGTTGTCCATTTGGATGCCTTCTTTGGAAAAATGTCTGTTCATGTCTTCTGCCCATTTCTTGATTGGATCATTTGTTCTTTGGGTGTTGAGTTTAAGAAGTTCTTTATACATTTTGGATACTAGCCCTTTATCTGATATGTCACTTGCAAATATCTTCTCCCATTTTGTTGGTTGTCTTTTGGTTTTGTTGACTGTTTCTTTTGCTGTGCAAAAGCTTTTTATCTTGATGAAGTCCCAAGAGTTCATTTTTGCCCTTGCTTCCCTTGCCTTTGGCGATGTTTCTAGGAAGAAGTTGCTGCGGCTGAGGTCGAAGAGGTTGCTGCCTGTGTTCTCCTTTAGGATTTTGATGGACTCCTGTCTCACATTGAGGTCTTTCAATCACTTGGAGTCTATTTTTGTGTGTGGTGTAAGGAAATGGTCCAGTTTCATTCTTCTGCGTGTGGCTATCCAGTTTTCCCAACACCATTTGTTGAAGAGACTGTCTTTTTCCCATTGGACATTCTTTCCTGCTTTGTGGAAGATGAGTTGACCATAGAGTTGAGGGTCCATTTCTGGGCTCTCTATTCTCTTCCATTGATCTATGTGTCTGTTTTTGTGCCAGTACCATACTGTCTTGAAGATGACAGCTTTGTAATAGAGCTGGAAGTCCGGAATTGTGATGCCGCCAGCTTTGTGTTTCTTTTTCAATATTCTTCTGGCTATTCAGGGTCTTTTCTGGTTCCATACAAATTTAAGGATTATTTTTTCCATTTCTTTGAAACAAGTGGATGGTATTTTGATGGGTATTGCATTGAATGTGTAGATTGCTCTAGGTAGCATTGACATCTTCACAATATTTGTTCTTCTAATCCATGAGCATGGCACGTTTTTCCATTTCTTTGTGTCTTTCTCAATTTCTTTCATGAGTATTTTATAGTTTTCTGAGTATAGATCCTTTGTCTCTTTGGTTAGATTTATTTCTAGGTATCTTATGGTTTTGGGTGCAATGGTAAATGGGATTGACTCCTTATTTTCTCTTTCTTTTGTCTTGTTGTTGGTGTATAGGGATGCCACTGATTTCTGCGCATTGACTTTATATCCTGCCACTTGACTGAATTCCTGTATGAGTTCTAGCAGTTTTGGGGTGGAGTCTTTTGGGTTTTCCCCATAAAGTATCATATCATCTGCAAAGAGTGAGGTTTTGACTTCTTCTTAGTCAATTTGGATGCCTTTTATTTCTTTTTGTTGTCTGATTGCTGTGGCTAGGACTTCCAATACGATGTTGAATAGCAGTGGTGATAGTGGACATCCCTGCCGCGTTCCTGACCTTAGGGGGAAAGCTCTCAGTTTTCCCCCATTGAGAATGATATTTGCTGTAGGTTTTTCATAGATGGCTTTTATGATATTGAGGTATGTACCCTCTATGCCTATACTCTGAAGAATTTTGATCAAGAAAGGATGCTATACTTTGTCAAATGCTTTTTCCGCATCTATTGAGAGGATCATATGATTCTTGTTCTTTCTTTTGTTAATGTATTGTATCACATTGATTGATTTGCGGATGTTGAACCAACCTTGCAGCCCAGGGATAAATCCCACTTGGTCGTGGTGAATAATCCTTTTAATGGACTGTTGGATCCTATTGGCTAGTATTTTGGTGAGAATTTTTGCATCCATGTTCATCAGGGATATTGGTCTGTCATTCTCCTTTTTGATGGGGTCTTTGTCTGGTTTTGGGATCAAGGTAATGCTGGCCTCATAAAATGAATTTGGAAGTTTTCCTTCCATTTCTATTTTTTGGAACAGTTTCAGAAGAATAAGTATTAATTCTCCTTGAAATGTTTGGTAGAATTCCCCTGGGAAGCCATCTGGCCATGGCCTTTTGTTTTTTGGGAGATTTTTGATGACTGCTTCAATTTCCTTAGTGGTTATTGGTCTGTTCAGGTTTTCTCTTTCATCCTGGTTCAGTTTTGGTAGTTGATACATCTCTAGGAATGCCTCCATTTCTTCCAGGTTATCTAATTTGCTGGCATAGAGTTGCTCATCATATGTTCTTATAATTGTTTGTATTTCTTTGGTGTTGGTTGTGATCTCTCCTCTTTCATTCATGATTTTGTTGATTTGGGTCATTTCTCTTTTCTTTTTGATAAGTCTGGCCAGGGGTTTATCAATCTTGTTAATTCTTTCAAAGAACCAGCTCCTAGTTTCATTGATCTGTTCTACTGTTCTTTTAGTTTCTATTTCATGGATTTCTGCTCTGATCTTTATGATTTCTCTTCTCCTGCTGGGTTTAGGCTTTATTTGCTGTTCTTTCTCCAGCTCCTTTAGGTGGAGGGTTAGTTTGTGTACTTGAGACCTTTCTTGTTTCTTGAGAAAGGCTTGTATTGCTATATACTTTCCTCTTAGGACTGCCTTTGCTGCATCCCAAAGATTTTGAACAGTTGTGTTTTCATTTTCATTGGTTTCCATGTATTTTTTTAATTCTTCTTTAATTTCCTGGTTGACCCATTCGTTCTTCAGTAGGATGCTCTTTAGCCTCCATGTATTTGAGTGTTTTCTGACTTTCCTCTTGTGATTGAGTTCTAGTTTCAAAGCATTGTGGTCTGAAAATAGGCAGGGAATGATCCTAATCTTTTGGTACCAGTTGAGACCTGATTTATGACCTAGGATGTGATCTATTCTGGAGAATGTTCCATGGGCACTAGAGAAGAATGTGTATTCCGTTGCTTTGGGGTGGAATGTTCTGAATATATCTGTGAAGTCCATTTGGTCCAGTGTGTCATTTAAAGTCTTTATTTCCTTGTTGATCTTTTGCTTAGACGATCTGTCCATTTCAGTGAGGGGCATGTTAAAGTCCCCCACTATTATTGTATTGTTGTCGATGTGTTTCTTTGCTTTTGCTATTAATTGCCTTATATAATTGGCTGCTCCCATGTTAGGGGCATAGATATTTACAATTGTTAGATCTTCTTGTTGGATAGATCCTTTAAGTATGATATAGTGTCCTTCCTCATCTCTTATTACAGTCTTTGGTTTAAAATCTAATTTGTCTGATATAAGGATTGCCACCCCAGCTTTCTTTTGGTGTCCATTAGCATGGTAAATGGTTTTCCACCCCCTCACTTTCAATCTGGGGGTGTCTTTGGTTCTAAAATGAGTCTCTTGCAGACAGCATATCGATGGATCTTGTTTTTTAATCCAGTCTGTTAGCCTGTGTCTTTTGAATTGGGCTTTTAGCCCATTTACATTCAGGGTAACTATTGAAAGATAGGAATTTAGTGCCATTGTATTGCCTGTAAGGTGACTGTTACCATATGTTGCCTGTGTTCCTTTCTGGTCTATGTTGCTTTTAGGGTCTCTCTTTGCTTAGAGGACCCCTTTCAAGATTTCCTGTAGGGCTGGTTTTGTGTTTGCAAATTCCTTTAGTTTTTGTTTGTCCTGGAAGCTTTTTATCTCTCCTTCAATTTTCAATGAGAGTCTAGCTGGATAGAGTATTCTTGGCTGCATATTTTTCTCATTTAATGCTCTGAATATATCCTGCCAGTCCTTTCTGGCCTGCCAGGTCTCTGTGGATAGATCTGTTGCCAATCTAATGTTTTTACCCTTGTAGGTTACATATCTCTTCTTCCGAGCTGCTTTCAGGATTTTCTCTTTGTCTATGAGACTCGTAAATTTTACTATTAGATGTCGGGGAGTTGACCTATTTTTATTGATTTTGAGAGGGGTTCTCTGTACTTCCTGGATTTTCATGCCTGTTTCTTTCCCCAAATTAGGGAAGTTTTCTGCTATAATTTGCTCCATTATACCTTCTGGCCCTCTGTCTCTTTCTTCTTCTTCTGGGATCCCAATTATTCTAATGTTGTTTCATCTTATGGTATCGTTTATCTCTCGAATTCTGCCCTCGTGATCCAGTAGTTGTTTATCTCTCTTTTTCTCAGCTTCTTTATTTTCCATCATTTCATCTTCTATATTACTGATTCTCTCTTCTGCCTCATTTATTCTAGCAGTTAGCACCCCCATTTTTGATTGCACCTCATTAATAGCCTTTTTGATTTCTACTTGGTTGGATTTTAGTTCTTTTACTTCTCCAGAAAGGGTTTCTCTAATAACTTCCATATTTTTTTCAAGCCCAGCTAGTATCTTTAAAGTGATGATTCTGAACTCTAGATCTGACATCGTACTAATGTCCGTATTGAGTAGGTCCCTGGCAGTCGGTACTACCTCTTGTTCTTTTGGTTGAGGTGATTTTTTCCATCTTGTCATTTTATGCAGAGGAGAATAGATTAATGAGAGAACAAAATGCTAGCAGAGTAACCACGTCCCCAGAAAATATACTCTAAACAAATCAGAAAAGACCTGAAGCAGTGGGAAAAGAAAGGGAAAGAGAGAAAAAAGAGAATGAAAAAAATGAAAAAGATAAAGATAAAAACAAAAACAAACAAAACAAAACAATAACAACAACAACAACAAAAAAACCAGAATGTGATCAAATATGATCAGGCTGGTATATAGATCAGTGCCACACACTAGATTTGGGGTGTATTTTGGTCTTTTAGAAGAAAGTGCCTCCCAAAATTTTAAAGAAAGAAAAACTTATATATGTACAAAAATAAGGGTTGATACGATGAAGGGATGGAATATGACTGTGAAGATGGAAATTATAAAAAATTTTATAAAAGGAATTGATAAGAAGTTTGAAGAAAGAAAGAAGAGGATTTAAAAAAAGAAAAAAGAAAAAAAAAGGGAGAGGATGTGATCAGGCAGGGGAATAGAAAAAACCATATGCTAGAGATTTAGGGTACATTTTAATCTGTTAGAAGAAACTATCTCAAAATTTTAAAGAGAGAACAACTTATATATATAAGCCAAAAATATGGGTAAGTACTATGAAGGGATAGAATATGACTCTAAAAATGAAAAATAAAAATGTTTTTTTTAAAAAGGGGATTGATAAGATGTTGGTTGAAAAAGGGAAAAAGAAAAATTCAAAAAGAAAAAAAAAGAAAAAAATACAGTTAGGAAAAAAAATCACTTTGAAAGACTAAAGAATCATGGTAAAAAAGCCGTGAATTCTATGTGCAGTATTCCCCTAGCGCTGGAGTTCTGCCGTTCTCATTGATCGGTAAAGTTGGTCTTGGCTGGCTGTTCTTGCTGATCTTCTGGGGAGGAGCCCGTTGCCGTGGTTTCCAAATGTCTCTGCCAGAGGTGGAATTGCCCCGCCCTTGCCCCCTCCCGGCTAAGTAATCTGCTCGGGTTTGCTCTCCGGGGCTTTTGTTCCCTGCGAGCTTTCCGTACAGCTTTGGAGGCGGAGAGTGAAAATGGCGACCTCCCAATCTCCGCCCCGCAGGAGCCGAGAATTCGGGGCCCCGCTCCTCAGTGAGCCCCCAGAGAAAAGCCGTCAGTCACTCCCGTCTCCCGGTCTCCGGCCGCACTCTGTGCTCGCCCGGCCTGTGACTGAGTGTTTCTATCTCTGGCACCCGACCCCGGGTGGAGTCTCCAAACCCAGCAGATCCCTGCGGTGCACTCCCGCGCGGCTCCTCCTGGGGGAGGAAGGTGAGTCTCCCCAGATCTGCCGCTTGTTGGGTCCCTGCTGGAGGAGCAGGGGCCTGACTGTGCCGCGGATCACGGTTTATGGCCACCCCGAGCTGAGAGCTCGCGCCTGGGCTCCGCCTCTGCAGCCGGCTTCCCTGCTCCGTTACCTGGGAGCTCTGCCATACTCAGGCACCCCTGGTCTTCCTGTGACCCCGAGGGTCCTGAGACCACACTGTCCCGGAGGGTTCCACCCCCCGCTTAGCCACCAGAGTGACGTCCTTCAGCGGAGCAGACTTTTAAAAGTTCCGATTTAGTGCTCCACGGCTCTATCACTTGCCAGCAGTGGCTGATGGAGGCCCCTCCCCCGCCACCTATCCTCCCGAATATCGCCTCGGGTTCACTTCTCGGCACGTCCTACCTTCCAGAAAGTGGTCGCTTTTCTGTTGAGAGAGTTGTTGCTATTCCTTTCTTCCATCTCCTGTTGGGTTAGTAGGTGTTCAGAATGGTTTGATCCTTATCCAGCTGAATTCCTGAGAGGAGACGAAATCCAGGTCTCCTACTCTTCCGCCATCTTTCTCCGTCCCCCCCGCTCATAACATGTTTTTGTAATTGTTTGTATTTCTTTGGTGTTGGTTGTGATCTCTCCTTTTTCATTCATGATTTTGTTGATTTGGGTCATTTCTCTTTTCTTTTTGATAAGTCTGGCCAGGGGTTTATCAATCTTGTTAATTCTTTCAAAGAACTATCTCCTAGTTTTGTTGATCTGTTCTACTGTTCTTTTCATTTCTATTTCATTGATTTCTGCTCTGATCTTTATGATTTCTCTTCTCCTGCTGGGTTTAGGCTTTATTTGCTGTTCTTTCTCCAGCTCCTTTAGGTGGAGGGTTAGTTTGTGTACTTGAGACCTTTCTTTTTTCTTGAGAAAAGCTTGTATTGCTATATACTTTCCTCTCAGGACTGCCTTTGCTGCATCCCATAGATTTTGAACAGTTGTGTTTTCATTTTCATTGGTTTCCATGAATTTTTTTAATTCTTCTTTAATTTCCTTGTTGACCCATTCATTCTTTAGTAGGATGCTCTTTAGCCTCCATGTATTTGAGTTCTTTCCGTCTTTCCTCTTGTGATTGAGTTCTAGTTTCAAAGCATTGTGGTCTGAAAATATGCAGGGAATGATCCCAGTCTTTTGGTACTGGTTGATACCTGATTTAAGACCTAGGATGTGATCTCTTCTGGAGAATGTTCCATGGACACTAGAGAAGAATGTGTATTCTGTTGCTTTGGGATGGAATGTTCCGAATATCTGTGAAGTCCATTTGGTCCAGTGTGTCATTTAAAGCCTTTATTTCCTTGTTGATCTTTTGCTTAGACGATCTGTCCATTTCAGTGAGGGGGGTGTTAAAGTCCCCCAGTATTATTGTATTGTTGTCAAATTGTTTTTTTGCTTTTGTTGTTAATTGCCTTATATAATTGGCTGCTCCCATGTTAGGGGCATAGATATTTATAATTGTTAGATCTTCTTGTTGGATAGACCCTTTAAGTAGGATATGGTGTCCTTCCTCATCTCTTATTACAGTCTTTGGTTTAAAATCTAATTTGTCTGATATAAGGATTGCCACCCCAGCTTTCTTTTGGTGTCCATTAGCATGGTAAATGGTTTTCCACCCCCTCACTTTCTTTTTTTTTTTAATGTTATTTATTTATTTATTTATTCATTCATTTATTTATTTATTTATTTTATTTATTCTTATGTTAATCCCCATACATTACATCATTAGTTTTAGATGTAGTGTTCCATGATTCATTGTTTGTGCATAGCACCCAGTGCTCCATGCAGAATGTGCCCTCCTCAATACCCATTACCAGGCTAACCCATCCTCCCACCACTCTCCCCTCTAGAACCCTCAGTTTGTTTTTCAGAGTCCATCGTCTCTCATGGTTTGTCTACCCCTTCGATTTCCCCCGCTTCATTCTTCCCCTCCCGCTACCTTCTTCTTCTTCTTTTTTTTTTTCCTTAACATATATTGCATTATTTGTTTCAGAGGTACAGATCTGAGGTTTAACAGTCTTGCACAATTCACAGCACTTACCAGAGTACATACCCTCCCCAGTGTCTATCACCCAGTCAGCCCATCCCTCCCACCCCACCCCCCAATTCCAGCAATCCTCAGTTTGTTTCCTGCGATTAAGAATTCCTCTTATCAGTGAGGTCATATGATACATGTCATTCTCTGTTTGACTTATTTCGCTCAACTTAATACTCTCCAGTCCCATCCACGTCGTTGCAAATGGCAAGATCTCATTCCTTTTGATGGCTGCATAATATTCCATTTTATATATATACCACCTCTTCTTTATCCATTCATCTGTCGATGGACATCTTGGCTCTTTCCACAGTTTAGCTATTGTGGACATTGCTGCTATAAACTTCGGTCCACCCCCTCACTTTCAATCTGGTGGTGTCTTTGGGTCTAAAATGTCCCTGCCAACAATTGTTTCTTGTGTATTTGATCTTATTCATTCTGACAGGTATGAGGTGATGCCTCACTATGGTTTTGATTTGTAATTCCCTGATGATAAAGAATATTGAGCATTTTTTTAATGTGTCTGTTGGCAACCTGTACGTCTTTGTTGAAGAAATGTCTGTTCATGTCTTCTGCCCATTTTTAAATTGGATTATTTGGGGTTTTTTTGGTGTTAAGTTCTTTATATATTTTGGATACTAACCCTTTATTGGATGTCATTTGCAAATATCCTCTTATTGATGTGATATATCATATTGACTGATTTGCAAATATTGAGCCACTCTTGCATCCTGGGAATAAATCCCACTTGATTGTGGTGAATGATTTTTTTTTTCACGTATTTTGGACTCAGTTTGCTAATATTTTGTTGAGGATTTTCATATCTATGTTCATCAGAGATAATTGCCTATCGTTCTCTTTTTTTGTGGTGTCTTTATCTGGTTTTGGTATCAAGGTAATGCTGGGACAGGGCTAAAATTTTAAATGTAGCTCTAGGACGGGGTGGTAGAAGGGAAGGCATGGTGGTGGTGATGGTAGGAATACCCTGGTCTTTCTCATTTTCCTTTTCTTTTTTTAGATTTTATTTATTTATTTGACAGAGAGAGACACAGCAAGAGAGGGAACACAAGCAGAGGGAGGGGGAGAAGGAGAAGCAGGCTTCCTGCTGAGCAGGGATCCTGATGCGGGGGGCTAGATCCCAGCACCCTGGGATCATGACCTGAGCCAAAGGCAGACACTTAACTACTGAGCCCCCCAGGCACCCCTCTCCTTTTCCTTGTTATCTAATATCTTACCAGAACTTCCCATTGACTAAACCTATCTGGAAGTCAGATAACATGGAAGCTTGGGAAAAACAGCCTATAGGATCAGCCTGTCCTCCCTTCCTACCCTAACAAGAGACGAAAGAGAGCAAGGTAAAAGAAAATGATGGATCTGTGGGTGAAAGTCCAAATCCTATCAGACACCTGATTAAGGCAATCAATATTTGAGACTATAGAATACTATAAAGCAGTGGTTCCCAGGCATGGATACCTAAATCAGAATTAGGGGCCTTACTATAGCTTCTCAGACTTTAATTTAGACCAATGAAATCCTATTTTAATAAGCACTCCTAGTGATTCTGATATATTGCTGGGTTTTGGGAACCACTAGAACAAAGGTCATACAAAAGCCTTTAATTCTTCTGAATACATATTGTATCAGATTAAAAGAAAGTTAAATGGTAATAGTTTTCTTTTAATTCTCCAAAGTAAGACATCACATAATTATGATTTAGTATATAGGGCCTACTTCTTGTCCTCTTCAACACTTTTTTTTTTTAATTTGAGGATTGTTATATAAATCTGTTGAGGAAACTACAATGTATTATGCAGTTTAACATATTCTGCTTCCTTTTAACAATTCTGCTTCCTTTTCTTGCTTGTCCAGAACAATTACATTATTACATTACAGTTTTTTCTCTTCTTGCTTTGGCTGTGAAGAAGCTCACTAGGTATTCTTATTCTAGGTTTCTTCATGTAACTATTTTCTGTTTCATGTCTTCATCGATCTTTGCCTTTTTGTTCTTTTACTCAGGTGGTAAGCATACATTTGTTTTATTCTACCAGTATCTTTTCTTTGTGGAAATGTTTTCTTCCTACTACAAATGGTTTGTTTGAACCATTCAACTATATGTAGTATTCTGTTCCCATTTGTCACAGGGGTGGGCACGTGACTCAGATTGAGCTGATTTGTCCTGCACCCTTGAGGACAAGGCTTTATAGAAGTGATAGCAAACTCCATCCAGCGGGGAGTAACAACAAAAGAAGTTTCAAAAGCCAGCAACATAGGAGTCTAAGAATTACTTTTTAAAGATTTTACTTATTTGTTAGCGAGAGAGAGAGAGAGAAAGAGCAAGCAACGGTAATGACAGGCAGGAGAAGTAGGCAGAGAGAGAAGCAGGCTCCCCACTGAGCAAGGAGCCTGATGTGGGACTCCATCCCACCGGCCTTGGGATCGTGACCTGAGCCAAAATTAGACAATTAACTGACTGAGCTACCCAGGCACCCCAAATTTTCTCCCCTATTTTTGATTAAATCTTCATCCAGCCCAATAATATCCACATTAATCCAGTTATTAAAATTTCTGTTTCTCTCAGGTGAATAGTAAGTTGCTTGATATAGTCACTACTTTCAACCTTTTCCAATTTCAACCTCCTTTTATCTTAATTTTGGTTGAGAATAGTTGACACATGATGTTGTATTATATATACAACATAGTGATTCAGCTTCTCTATATGTTATGCTATGCTCACCAGAAGTGTAGATACCATCTGTCACCATACAATGCTATTATAATATCACTGACTATTTTTTGTGTGTGTGGTAAATTTTCATTATGTTATGTTAATCACCATACATTACATGATTAGTTTTTGATGTAGTGTTCATGATTCATTGTTTGCACATAACACCCAGTGCTCCATTCAATCCGTGCCCTCTTTAATACCCATCACCAGGCTAGCCCACCCCCCCACCCCCTCCGTCTAGAACCCTCAGTTTGTTTCTCAGAGTCCATAGTCTCTCATGGTTCATCTGCCCCTCTGATTTCCCCCCCTGCATTTCTCCCTTCCTACTATCTTCTTCTTCTTTTTTTAAATATATAATGTATTATTTGTTTCAGAGGTACAGGTCTGTGATTCAACAGTCTTACACAATTCACAGCGCTCACTATAGCACATAACTTCCCCAATGTCTATCACCCAGCCACCCCATGCCTTCCACCTACCCCCACTCCAGCAACCCTCAGTTTGTTTCCTGAGATTAAGAATTCATCATATCAGTGAGATCATATGATACATGTCTTTCTCTGATTGACTTATTTCGCTCAGTATAATACCCTCCAGTTCCATCCACGTCATTGCAAATGGCAAGATTTCATTCCTTTTGATGGCTGCATAATATTCCATTGTATATATAGACCACATCTTCTTTATCCATTCACTGTTGATGTTCATCTTGTCTCTTTCCACAGTTTGGCTATTGTGGACATTGTTGCTATAAATATCAGGTTGCACGTACCCTTCAGATCCCTACATTTGTATCTTTGGGGTAAATACCCAGTAGTGCAATTGCTGGATCATATGGCAGCTCTATTTTCAACTTTTTGAGGAACCTCCATACTGTTTTCCAGAGTCGGCTGCACCAGCTTGCATTCCAACCAACAGTGTAGGGGGGTTCCCCTTAACCCAAAAGACTCCACCCTAAAACTGCTATAACTCATACAGGAATTCAGTCAAGTGGCAGGATATAAAATCAATGCACCGAAATCAGTGGCATTCCTATACACCAACAACAAGACAGAAGAAAGAGAAATTAAAGAGTCAATCTCATTTACAATTACACCCAAAACCATAAGATACCTAGGAATAAATATAACCAAATGGGCAAAGTATATGTACTCAGAAAACTATAAAATACTCATGAAAGAAATTGAGGAAGACACAAAGAAATGGAAAAACGTGCCATGCTCATGGATTGGAAGAACAAATATTGTGAACATGTCTATGCTACCTAGAACAATCTACACATTCAATGCAATCCCCATCAAAATACCATCCACTTTTTTCCAAGAAATGGAACAAATAATCCTAAAATTTGTATGGAATCAGAAAAGACCCCGCATAGCCAGAGGAATGTTGAAAAAGAAACACAAAGCTGGTGGCATCACAATTCCAGACTTCCAGCTCTATTACAAAGCTGTCATCATCAAGACAGTATGGTACTGGCACAAAAACAGACACATAGATCAATGGAACAGAGTAGAGAGCCCAGAAATGGACCCTCAACTCTATGGTCAACTCATCTTTGACAAAGCAGGAAAGAATGTCCAATGGGAAAAAGACAGTCTCTTCAACAAATGGTGTTGGGAAAATTGGACAGCCACATGCAGAAGAATGAAACTGGCCCCTTTCCTTACACCACACACAAAAATAGACTCCAAATGGATGAAAGACCTCAGTGTGAGACAGGAGTCCATCAAAATCCTAAAGGAGAACACAGGAAGCAACCTCTTCAACCTCAGATGCAGCAACTTCTTCCTAGAAACATCGCCAAAGGCAAGGGAAGCAAGGGCAAAAATGAACTCTTGGGACTTCATCAAGATAAAAAGCTTTTGCAAAGCAAAGGAAACAGTCAACAAAACCAAAAGACAACCGACAGAATGGGAGAAGATATTTGCAAATGACATATCAGATAAAGGGCTCGTATCCAAAATCTATAAAGAACTTATCAAACTCAACACCCAAAGAACAAAGAATCCAATCAAGAAATGGGCAGAAGACATGAACAGACATTTCTGCAAAGAAGACATCCAAATGGCCAACAGACACATGAAAAAATGCTCAATATCACTGACTATTTTACCTATGCTGTAGCTTTTATTCCTGTGACTTATTCATTCCATAACTGGAAATTTGTGTCTCCCACTCCCCTATCCCCATTTTGCTCATCCCCCAAACCCTTTGCCTCTGGCAACCATCAGTTTGTTTTCTGTATTTATAGATCTGATTCTGCTTGTTTTTATTAATTTATTTTAGAATTTACATATGAGTGAAATCATATAGTATTTATCTTTCTCAGTCTGATTTATTTCTCTTAGCATAATACCTCTTAGGTCCATCCATGTTGTCATAAATGGCATGATCTCACCTGTTTTTATGGTTGCATAGTAGCCTATTGCATACATGTATCTTCCTTCCATTGTATATACATCTTCTTTAACCATTCAACTATCAGTAGACACTTAGGTTGCTTCCACATCTTGGCTATTGTAAATAATGTTGCAATAAACATACAAGTACTATATCTTTTTAAATTAGCATTTTGGTTTTCTTTGGATAACTACTCAGTAGTGGAATTGTTGGATCAGTTGTATGTTTATTTTTAATTTTTTGAGGAACTTTCATACTGTTATCCACAGTGGCTGTACCAATTTACATTCCTATCAACAGTGTACAAGTGTTCCTTTATCTCTACATCCTCACCAACACTTGTTATTTCTTGTCCATAGTACCCAAAGCAATCTATGGATTCAGTGTAATCCCTATCAAAATACCAATCAAGATTTTATATAGAACTAGAACAAATAATGCTAAAATTTGTTATGGATCCACAAGAGATTCTGAATAGCAAACGCGATCTTGAAAATGAAGAACAAAGCTGGAGGTATAACAATTTCAGAATTCAAGATATAAAACAAAACTGTAGCAATCAAAACAGTATGGTATTGGCACAAAAATAGACACATAGATCAATAGAACAGACTAGAAACCCAAAAATAAGCCCACAATTATATGGTCAATTAATCCATGACAAATGCAGCAAGAATATACAATGGGAAAAGATAGTCTCTTCAATAAATGGTGCTGGGAAAACTGGATTACTTCTAACACCATACACAATAATAAACTCAAAATGGATTAAGACCTAAATTTGAGACCTGAAACTATAAAAATACTGAAAGAGAACACAGGCACTAATTCTTCAGACATTGGCCATAGCAACATTTTTCTTGTTGTGTCTCCTGAAACAAGGGAAACCAATATAAAAATAAACTATTGGGACTACATCAAAATAAGAAGCTTTTGCACAGTGAAGGAAACCATCAACAAAACAGAAAGGCAACCTATGAAGGAGAGAAGATATTTGCAAATGATATACCTGATAACGGTTTAATATCCAAAATACATAAAAACTTCTACAACTCAACACCAAAAAACAAACAAACAAACAAAACAAAAACAAAAAACCCAAATCAAAAAAACAAAAAAAATGCAATTAAAAAAAATGGGCAGAGGACCTGAATAGACATTTTTCTAAAGAAGATATCTGGATGGCTAACAGACAAATGAAAAGATGCTCAATATCACTCATCATCAGGGAAGTGCAAATCAAAACCACAATGAGATATCACCTTACACCTGTCAGAATGGCTAAAATTAAAAAAAAAAAATCTCTCTCCTTTCTGCCCTTCCTTCTCCATTTCTCCATTTTGAATCTATATACTCATGGTTGTCACTCTAATCCTGGTTTGTAGGTAGGTCAGCAGGGAGGAAAGGAGTGTCTACTCCTGTGATGAGCACTAGGTACAGGAAGCTATCCTCCTACTAAATTTGATTTGGTCTGATGCATGTGGTCTTGGCTTAGGCCCTTGTGCATGTTTCTTTTTGGCAGCTTTGCCGTGGCCTTTTCCCTTACAGAAAGATAGGACAGCTGTGTCTCTATTTGGACCCCGGTAGCAGCATACCCTAAAACCTCTTCTCTGAGTCATTCTTTCTCAGCTTGGCTCAGTAGCCACCTGGGAAGTATTGTGGTTCTATGCTACTTCCTCAAGGAATACTATATTGTCAGCCTTCAGAAACCACTAGCAGGGAAGCAAAGATCCGTTTCTATATTCAAGTTCACCCCATCTAGCAGGAGACATATATGTGGTACTGTTTTCCCATTCTCCAGGGAGATGGGAAAGGCAAGGAAGGACTAGGAGCTATACTCTTAGCTTCCTATGTGCTTTCTTTTCAAAGCCTTTTCTTATTCTCCTCCTTTTTATATCTCATGATATTAAAAATAGAAATCTATTTTAGCCTCTACAGAACCCAGAAATATGCTAGGTGTCTCATAGGAATAAATGATTGAACTCTGTCACTGGGAATGTAATCACATTGTTCTAGACAGTTTGTTATCCCTGCTCTGCATGGTGCACAAACAGTTAAGTCCCTGAACTGCAGGGTGTGTTTTCTGGGAATGGTGTGGGAAGGCAGGCTGGCAAGAAATGCTTTTATCTGTGTTTTGCACTTTTTTGTTATGTACAATTTATAAATTGCCTCAATTCTTTTGCATATAGGAAAGATATTGACAAATATAAACAAGAACAAGCACTGATTCATGCTCTGTGAAACTTTGCTTTTGCCTTTTCTTAGGTATATTGTAAACCTCAGTTAATTTTTTAAATATTTAAATGAAAGTAAAAATAACTTTGTGGTACTTTTATCTTTTTTTACTTTATAGTACATGTACATATAGTACCTTTGGCTTTATTATGAATCCATGTTTTTGTGAACTGACATGGGAACATAAGAACTATTTATAGTTTTACTTTATGAAAAAGTATATTCTTTTTTCTCTATATATTTATTTTGGACATCAGTAGTATATGAGAAGAAGACTGACTCATAATACTTCATCCTAGATTATATTTTAATTATACATTATTTTTTCTTTTTCCTAAAAAGATCTCTTCACACCTTTTCCTCTCTAAATGCATCTTTCCTTTGTATGACATTTTCCAATCTCACAAAGTCATTTTAATTTTACTCCCATTCTAGATCCTTCCTTAAAAACTTACCCTAGTTATTTGTTTATTCACTGTGTACCCTGTTTATACTTTAAAGCTGGACCTATTTTTTTTTTTAAGATTTTATTTATTTATTTGACAGAGAGAGTGAGAGAGCACAAGCAGGGGGAACAGGAGGAGAGGGAGAAGCAGGCTCCCCGCCGAGCAGGGAGCCCGATGGGGGGCTCGATCCCAGGACCCTGGGATCATGACCTGAGCTGAAGGCAGACACTTAACCATCTGAGCCACCCAGGCGCCCCAAGCTGGACCTATTTTTATAATGTGAGTTTATTTGCTAGGACATAAAAAGTTTAGAGTTAAAATCTGGCATATTAATCTCAATGTAATTTTTCTTTTATTTGTCCATTAACAGTAACAACACTAGTAAAAATGATAAGTAGAAAAAGGCAGCCTTTGTGAGTTCTGATGTGGAGGGTATTTGTGAAATCTATCCAATTGTATAAAACTCTTTGGCTTGTAACTGCTATTATAAATCACAGGGTCATGTGGTTAATCTGAGCACTTCAATAAAAATGATCCAACTTTGCAGCCTCCCACGGCTTTCAATTTCAGTCATATCTGAGTCCTACCTATAAACTCCGGGTCAATAAGCAGGTTAGAGATAAACAGAAGAGAAATTTTTGATTAAAAATAATATGAGATGCTGAGGAAAGGTTAGCTAATTCAGGAAGAAATAAAGGTCTGAGCATTGTGGGTGATTTAGAGGCAGAACATCTATAGATTGGAGAGCTGAAGCTGGGCCAACGATGTCCACTTGAAATCCTGCATTGAATAGTTGTTGATTGATCTTTGTAACTCAGTCTCTACTTGTAATGAGCACATCAATAGGACATATATTGACTTTCTAATGCATTGGTTTTATTAAAGAGGGAGCAGTTTTACAAGTGGAGAGCTTCTGTAACAATTGCTACATTTCAATTCTAAGCATTACTTATAAAAGCCATTTAGACGTGCTTTCTCAAAACCATTATGTTTTCATTTAATTCTTTATGTGCTATAAATTTTTAAAAATGTGTGTATTGAAGACATACTACAGTGAAAAGGGCTCTTGGATAGAAATTAAGAACCCAGGGTCTTAGTTTTCTTTCTGCTATTAATTAAGCTCTGTGAGTTTAGGCAAATCACTTATTCTTTGTGAACCTAGGTTCATCATATTTAAAAGAAATACTAAGAGAGTAGATCAAGAGAACAGACCAAGCACACCCATTTTCTCCTCTCTTGTTCAAATCATATTGAAATCACAGAGAAAATATTTGTGTCTTTACATATCTATATCTAGGATGAATATATTTTTCTTTGCCCATCTATCCTTCTAGAATAAACCTATAATGAGGCCAGAAACATGACAAGGTACCCTTAACAGATCAGAACTTTTTTTTAATTCAATTTTATTTTTTTAGGTAATCCCTAAAACCCAGTGTGGGGCTCAAACTCACAACCCTAAGATCAAACTCTACCGACTGAGCCAGCCTAGCACCCCAGATTAGAACATTTTTAAAGAAGTTTTAGAAAATTTTAGTCAGAAAGATTGGGTTGATTGAGTAAACAGAGCACAGAATACAGATTCAGGCGGGAGCCATTCTTCTGGGTGAACTTTAAAAAATTATTTTACCTTGAAGATATATGCTATTTAATAGAACACACCTAAGAGAAAAAAAATTAAGTTGTAAAGAATGATGGAAAAGATATACTAGATAAATACAAAGAATAAGATATGAGAAGTGCTATTAAAATCAGAAAAAAATTGGATATTAAGACTAAAACACTAAATGGGACAAAGGAGATATTATATAGTAATAAGTTTCAATTTCCAATATGTAGTGGTTAGAGTCTAGAGTTTCCATATTGTTAACCAGGGTGGGAAAGGAGGGTACAGGTCTTGGTTCAACACTCATAGACTCTCACAATTCTTATCAAATTTTAGTAGATTTTTTTGAATGATTTTTATTTCATTTGCTCTCTGTCTATTGTACCATTTCCAGATTTCAAATAGTTGGGTTTTAAAATAATTTTTATCAGTTTCACTGGAGTCTAGATCCCTGCAGTTTCTCATGCAGTCATGTAAGAAGTAGGACTTCATCAGAATCTTTTGAAGTCAGAAATAACTCTTAACATATGGGTAGAAGAGAAGTTTTAAGAATAGCAAATAGGACAGGGAGCCATGGAGATGAAGATAGGTCATTGACAAAGTCAACCAGTTGCAAGTCAGAGTTACAGTATAAAAGTTTTCTTAGGACTTGAACATTTATGAGTTTGCTTCATAGTAACCTAGCTGAAGAAGCAATGACCTGTCAAATGCTCCCACCTACCCCCAAATGAAATATGTTTGGAACCTGTAGACATCAGATAACACACTAGATTTTTCACTTGAGTCATGCATAATTTTTCAGTGCATTTGTGAAAAACATGAAGATTGGGCCTAAAAGATTACATGTAGGATTTTGACCTGGAGCCACAGTTTTGAACTCTACCCCTTGATCTTTATGGGTCAAACTGAGAAACATGGATTATCCCATTATGGGACCAAATGGGATGGGCTTCAAGGAGCTGTGACGATAACTGGTTAATTATTCTAAGGCAACAGTAGACCAAGGACATGATCAAAATCATTTGAAGCAGGATAATCAGCCTCATTTGGAGGAGTGCACAGAGCCATGGACACCAACCATTTTCAAGTCAGGAAGAGATGTCTCATAGGCTGTGGGCTTGTTTCAGAGAGTCAGGAAGCTTTCTTTTTAAGCCTCATTATTGACTGTTTACTTTGCCAGTTTTATTGATGCAGGTGAAAAGTGAGGTGTTGTAAATCACAGACCCACATTATCTAATGCTAATTGGGCCACAGAATTGAGGCTGGCCATTTGTGCCTTCAAAATTGAGGTAACATCATTCATGACCACAGCAAGGATCAGGGACAAATTATGGAAAACATTCTCTAATTGAATGATGCTAAGAATGGGGATAACCACATGGAGCGCACCCATGAGCAGAGAGCTGGTAACGCTACCTGTCAATTCCCTTAAATAATAGTTATGACTGGTTTTAGAGCTCCCATCTGAGTCAGCATAGTGTGATATGCTCAGTTAGAGCGGGGGCTATTTCGAATACTTGGATGTCTCTTATTAATGTCTCATAGATACATATTACATTGGTATAGAAGAAGAGAGGTGAAGGCCTGGTTTTTGCAAACAAAATAATATCCCAAGAGGTTGCACAGAGTTTTGAGAGGGTAGAGTCATTAACTACTTGGGGGATCAACCAGCTAAAAGTCCCTCCTGGTGAGCAAAATTTGATTGGAATTGAAGAGTCTAGTAGGACAGAAGTGAATGTAGAAGACTAGAGGAGGCTGCTACTAACCAGAGCTGAATAACCTTGATGGTGTATCCTAGCTCCCTTTCCCAGATGTCCCAGTTGCTCCTACCTCTGATAGGAGCAAGTTGACTGTACAGAGACATTTTTCTTCTGTAATCTCAGATTCCAGTTGTGGCAGAGCCTAAGTACAAATTAATAAGCCTGGAGTACCTGAGGTATCAGAAAGATCTGTGGTTAGAGGAATATCTGTTCATGGTATTCAGTGGCACACCAATCAAATATTTATTTGTGGGGTTAGGCGCCGGGGGGGGGGGACATATTCAACATCTTGTCACATTCAGGGAGTGACAACTGCCTGGGGGCAGATTTAGCAACAAATTCACCTAGGTAGGAGTCATACAGGCTATACTATAGGACAGAAGAGAGGTTATATCTCCTTACTCTTCCTCTCCTTTACTCAGCTCTTAGGTTTGAAGGATCCAAACAAGTCAAGGAGACCTTGCTCCATTGACTTCACTGTGGGTGATCTTTCCTGTACCAGGGCAAGGATAGCACTCTTAATCTTTCCTCTGGGGTGATGCATCCAAATCTCCTGGCTTGGATCCTCCTGTGATTCAATGAATGTTTCTATTCTATATACTGATATTGATCCCATATGGTACCTGGGACAAAGCACAGGACCACCTTATGGAAAATGCTGAACTAGAGACTTCAAACTGATGGCCATTATTTTTGAAGTCCTTGGCAAATATCCATCCTCTGCACCTGCATGGTAAATGGAGGTGGTTACAGTCTCCCACTCCTCATTTTTTAATAGCCATTTTAATCTCCCATCGATTTGAGTTTTCAGGAAGGGGTTGATGGGGTTGGAGGACCTTGCAGGGTACCTTACAGAGACCACACTTTCAATAATTGTAAAAGAAGGCCATACAATTAAAGAAAGAGATCAGACAGCCTGGTAAAGCATATGACACAAATGAGAACTACCCTTTCAGAGAAGTGCTGCATTGAGACCCCACAATGATTGTCTAAGATTTGTAGTCCAGGCTGGAATTATCTTTGCCCTTCCCATCAGCCACTTAAGTCTGTCTTTTAACTGTCCATTTAAATGCTCAATCACCTTTGTAGCTTGGGAATGATACAGAACAAGAAGAATCCATTGTATGCCCTGTGATTGGGCCCATTGATGTATAACTTGGGTCACAATTTGGGGCCATTATTAAATATACTGTGCTCAGGAAACCTGAAAAAGAAGCAGATATGGTCTTGTATGACCTGGATAGTGTGGCCCAAGTCAGTGGAATGCATATGATCTGTTGAAAACCTCTGGGTGGGATGAGAGGCCCAATGTGGGCCTAATTTGTCAAGAACCCCTGGCCCATTGGCTTGAAAGATTTGTCTCTGGTTAGTATTTTTATCTTTGGTCGTGGCCTGGCAGGTAGGACAGATTTTTTTCATGCTGTTTTGGCATCTTCAGGCAACAGTGGACATTCATAGGTGTAGGTCAGTCTAAGATGGTGTCTGAATTTCCATAGACTGTCCTCTCATGGATCCCCGAGGCAATGGGTCACATGTCTGCTTGCTTTAAGAGGACAACTTAGTCTCTGTATTTAGCTGACAAATGTGGTCTGCTCATTGGTTATGTTTCCCTTTGTCAGTGGAAGAGCCTTCCTGGTAAGCATCTACACAGGTAACAAAAAGCCTATTAGGAGCAGAGCTAGTTCTTAAACAAATGTCTCATCCCCACAGAGGTGTGTTTATAAGGCAGTCTGAGGCTTGCCAGCAGCCTGACCAAACAGCTAGGCTATTTGTTACAGCCCCATGAGTCAGTGAAAATAGAGCACAACTCATTTATTGGGATGGCCAGGATAGCCATCCGTACCTTATGAGGCTCTGCCATTGTGCCAAGCATCCTTTAATGTCTCTCTTGGGTTATACCCCATTCTATCCTGGTAAAAGTTAGCCAGGAAGAGTCATTAGTAAACTAGAGCCATATGTGGTCCAGGAGGTTTCTATAATTGAGTTTCTTCTTGACCAGGGAAAGCAGCAATATACCTGGGGGAGGGGGCAGAGGAATACTTAAGTAATATATCTAGAAACAGAGGAATACTCCTGAGAATTTTTCATGGTGTGAGACCCCAGCCTGGCCAGGTTTCACCCAATTCTATATGTATCAATTCCATTTCACCAGAGAGAATTCTTCACCTGCACCCACCCAGTTACTTGAGGACTCTGTTCAGATACATGATATAATTTCTGGTCGCTTGACTACTTCGTGGCCAGGAGTCATGCACACAGTATCCACCAAGGCACGATTATAGGCCAATAATGGTTTCACAAAAAATTTGTCCTTTTAAGTAGACTTTGGGAGTATACAGATCAGAAAGCTCAAGGAACACTTCTGTCTAATATATTGTAGTGTTCTTCTGTCATAGGCTTCAACTGGCAAACTGAGGGATTCCTGAAACCTGTAATTCAAATAGCAAATGAGAATTGGTGGGGCCTGGGCAGTGGGAAGAGCTTCAGTGAACCAGTTGAGGACCTCCAGGGTATTCTATTCTTGGGGCCCTTCTTCTTATTTATGGGGGCAGAGAAGGCTAAATGCCTCATAATTGTCTCTTTCAGAATGAAACACTGTGCCCCTTTCCAGATTGTTTAGGAATTTCACTTGGGTACTTGTACTTTGTCTGTAATAATGGCCCAGTCATATTGTCACATGTGGGTCAAGAGGGTATCCACCAGGAGGTATCATCAGTATAGTGGAAGGTTAGTGTTCTCTCTGGAAATGGGACTTTCTCCAGGTCATGGCTTGTCTATTAATGACAGATAGCCAGGGGATTTAGGTAGCTTTGTGGAAAGACATTAAAATATATTGCAAGCCATTCCACATAATGACAAATAGATCTCAGCTGCTGAGTATTGGTAGCTGGCAGATTTCAGTTGGCTGCCTCTCTGGGGATTGAAGGGAGCCACATTGCCGACACTATGCTCTTTCCCTGGTGCAGTCAGTAACTGGTTGGATATAAGCCTATAAAGGCTCAGCTCTTTTGCCGCAGTGGGGAACATCTCTAAAGTGTCGATAAGCTCCAGAGCTGAGAGGGTTTGGCTGAAGCCTTTGCTGCAACTTCATTACAATTCATCTTCTTCTGTCACTCACTCATAAATATTAACCCCTATAGTATCCAGTATCCCCCTAAAATTTCTTATACACAAATCTTCATTTCAGTGTCTGATTTCCAGATTTGCAACAGCAGCCTAACAATATAGAAGTATATATATATGTGTATATATATATATATATATACATATACACACACACACATAATTTTAACAAAAAAATTATCCTCAAGAACTCATTTTATAGAAATACTTAAATATGGTCCCAAGATATATGTCCAAATGTACATTCATTCACATGTTCATTGTAGCATTGCTTTTAATTGGGGATATTTAAATATCCTGTCAGTTTGGGAGGGGTTAAACAAATTAGGGGATATCCTTAAAACTCAATGCTATTTAGCTATTAAAAGAAATGAAATCTAAATATCCTAACATGGACAAAAGATCTTTAAAATCTATTGTTAAACAAACAAAAGAAAACATAGAAAAGTTTTAGCATCCCATTTATGCAACCCCTCTAATTCTGTATGTTTTTATTTATAAATAAAAAGGCCTGTAATATAGGCTGTGGAAATTTAAGTATCAAGCATGAAAAAAAAGCATGAATATAAAGTCCTCTAAATTTTCAGAGATTAAAAAAAAAGTCACATATGAAGCAACCAGAAAGCTATCATTAGACTTTTCATTAGTAACACTGCATTAGAATACCAGCAAACACCTTCAATTCCTGAAATAAAGAATATATTTATCACAGAATTTTATACACAGGCAGTGTCTAATGACTTGTGATATAATATTAAATTAGATGTGCAATATTACAGACAATACATACAGTATGAAAAAACTGGATAATTTTATATATACATACTTAGAAGTTATACTGATTTAATAGTAGCTATGCTAAGCAATGGGACTATGAGTAATCATTTTCTTCTCAGAATTTTTTCTCTTATATTTGCCAAATTTTCGACAGAAGTATAGATGTGGGAAAAAAACAAAACCCAAACCAAACAAAACCTTTATAGGTTTGTGTTTCTTCATGGTCACCAGGGTACTCGCTTTAGAATCTCTTAAGGTAGAGTTTTTGTTGTTGTTTTTAAGATAAGAGAGTTTTTGAAGTCCTGTCCCAGGCCCATTGACTCAGAAGCTTTAGAATGGGCTTGGTTTCCAGGGCTTTGAATCAATATCCTTTGGTCGTTTTTATATATCGAAATTCAAGACCTACACACTGAGATGGCAAGCAGAATTCTAATTATAATGCATGGCTTAGCATGTCAGAGATAGTATTTTCATTGAGTTTTCTTGCTGTTTGAAGATTGTGTACTACTTTGCAGTATCTGAAACATGAGCCTGAAGGAGAAGACCAACGTTCTCTCTCCACTTGTTCAAGGACACCCACGTTAATTCTGCTTTCCTGTATCATTACAATATTCTTACTGTGGATGTTATGATTCCAGTTGCAGACAGAGAAACTTGACTTAGTCCACATTTCACAGAAAGTGTCTTGTCTAAAGCTATCGTTTGCTTCAAAAAATATTTGTCTTCAAATTTTGCTTCAAAAAAATATTTGCTGGGTGCCTGGGTGGCTCAGTTGGTTAGGCGTCTTCCTTCGGCTCAGGTCATGATCCCAGAGTCCTGGGATTGAGTCCTGCATTGGGCTCCCTGCTCTGGTCTGCTTCTCCCTCTGCCCCTCCTCCCACTTGTTCTCTCAATCTCTCTCTCTCTCAAATAAATAAATAAAATCTTTAAAAAATATATATTTGTCTATTTTTAAAAGTGATTTTTCTTACCCAATTTTGTGGACCCAATTATGTCTCATTTTCTCAGGCTGTGCATCCATGCAAATAAAAGCCAACAATAATCTTATAAGGCCTTGTGCCTTAGGCTAGAAGAAAAAGTAGATCGTGAATGTGGAAGTAGAAGCTGAAGTTGCAGATGTAGGTACTTTAGTTCCCAAGTTACTCTAGTCCATCATGGCTGCTGTGTTCCTTTGTTGGGCAGTGCCCACTTGGGGCAGAGGACAGAAGTTAAAATTAGTTCCATTTTCAAAAATGCTTATCTCGGGAAAATATTTGATATGATTTGCTTTCAATAGAAGCTTCATTTATGAGCTATTAATTTTCCATTGTGAGTTAGCTGTAATATGAATTCAGGAATCCAACTTTTTAGTCACTTAAAACTTTGAAACCTAATGGGCTGAAACATTTAATGCTGCTGTTTTGCCTAGAGGGGGTGGGGAAAATCACTTAGGATCTTGTGAAGGAAATTTATTTTGTTTAATTAAAGACACATTAATTAAAATGCAGTTTTACTCATTAATAGTGCCTTTAAGATGCATTTATTCATCTTTTTTCTTTAAGGACAAATGAAGCAATTATAAGTCCGACATTTCCTTAATGGAAGGTGTGAAAATGTATGATTCATAGTCTGAGAGAATGAGGGTCAAAATAGCTTTGTGTTCAAAGCATCAATGACATTGAGTATCTTAAAGCCAAGAGTGATCATAGGCTGAATTTTGAAATAGGCAAATTAAATTTGTGACCCCATTCTTGTCTCCTTTGTTGTTTACCTCTCTCTTCTAGTAGGCTCATTCCATGTCATCCCCTTCATCTCCTTCTCTACTCACCAAGAACAATTTCCAGAGAAATGACTCAAGTTGGCTTGTTGAGTTGAATAACTTCTTAACTGAGTTCTGGAAAGAGACAAAACTTTGAAAAAAAAATGTCATGGGGGCCAATGCAGGGGTGTTGAGGTATTATCCATGATGGCTTCCTTTTCACGACCTCTCTTTCAGTTACAGACTACTCTTATATGTTTACAATTGAGTTTCTCTGTGAATTATTATTATTTTTTTGATGAAAGTATTTCCCTGCTTAGTAACAGTCACAACAAAACAAAAGGAAAATGAATATAAAACTTCACAAAGTCTGAGAAATATTATTATAGTGACAGGAACATGGGCCAATGTATTTGGATTTAACTTGTGACCCCAGCAATCATTACCTAAGCAACTTCACCTTTCTGGACTTAATTCTCCTTATCTGAAAGCTTTGAAATTATTTTAAAAAAATATTCTCATAGGACCATTATAAAGATTGAAAGAGAAACCTTAGTCAAATAAGTACCAGGTCCTGGCATGTAGTAAAGATATAAAAAGTAATTAGTTTGGCCCTTTTTGAATTCTAGTCCTACCCCACTGTGTTTCCTTAATGTTTGTCTCTCATCCTTTGCTATCCTGAGGGCTCATATAATCATTAATTTGGGTGTGGATAGAAAGACAAAAGAAATAATAGTAATCAGTATGGAACTCAGGGATTGCTTTGTGGTGGGTAGGACATCATGGGCTCCTCAAAGCATGCCACCTATAACTAAGGACAAAATGTTACTCTTGTAAATTGTAATCAATGCTATTGTCCTTGTAATTGCTTAGCTGCAAGAGGGACTTGCCTATTAAGATGATTAACATAACATAAAAAATAAAAAAAAGATGATGCCTTGGAATTGGGATCCACAAGGTAATACTGAAGATAAACCTTTCTTGGTGTTAATTTTCCTGTCTATAGCAGGCCATATTTATTTGGGGGTTTGGAGGATTAAGAAACCTTGACCTTCCTATGCAGAGCCTACATAGATTCAAACCCAGTAACGGCAGGACCTAAACAGCTTCCCCATCTGCTTCTCTCTTCATTTTCCAGAGTAGTCCAGCCTATTGAATGAGTGACAGAAAATAGGACAGAGACACACAAACCCTGTATCATGCTGCCAACGACCACAACGTTGAGTTAATCTGACCAGTGAGATAAGCTGGCACTCCTTTAAAATGTGGATTTTACTAAGTGAATTATTCAGGCCCTCTTGCCTCTCTTGTTTTCACACTGCTATATACTTATTAGCTCTGAATAATTTTCACTCCACGAAGTAATAAAAATACCCCATATTTTTATAGCACCATATAGTTTTCAAAGTGTTTTCTCATTTCTTATTTCATGTGATCCTGACAAAAACCTGGCAAGATCATATTTTTTTCTGATGCTTTACCAAAGAGGAAAGGGAGGTTCAGAAAGGGTAAATGACTTAGAAAAATTCTCTATATGGCCCAAATGTAAGAAAATTTGGAATTGCCTTGTCCTCATTCCAAGTTTAATTGTGCTTCTTGGAGGGTAAGGGTTGTGTTTAATTTTTTATTTTTTTTTAGAGAGAGAGAGAAAGCATGAGTATGGGGGAGGGGAAGAGGGACAGAGAGAGAGAAAGAATCCTAAGCAGGCTGCACACAGTGCAGAGCCTGACACGGGGCTAGATCTCATGACCCTAAGATCATGATCTGGGCCAAAATCAAGATGCTTAACTGACTGAGCCACCCAGGTACATGAAGGGCTGTATTTTAAACCACTTTCATGCCACATAACACTAGCATATACTCAAGTTTGGCTGTTCTTTTTTTAAAGATTTTATTTATTTATTTATTTGAGAGAGAGAATGAGAGAGAGAGAGAGAGCACATGAGAGGGGGGAGGGTCAGAGGGAGAAGCAGACTCCCTGCCGAGCAGGGAGCCCAATGCGGGACTCGATCCTGGGACTCCAGGATCATGACCTGAGCCGAAGGCAGTCACTTAACCAACTGAGCCACCCAGGCGCCCGAAGTTTGGCCGTTCTACTTGTCCGTTCTCCTGGATGCTGATGTATTTTTATTGCCTTTTATGCTTATTTTGATAAGGGTATAGAAACAATTGACCATTTTCTTTTTCTTTGATACTTAACTAAAAAAACTCTTAAATTAAACAGAATAATATTCTTTTCTTTTTAAAAGCCATACAAGCATTTTTGATAACACTAGTGTCTTTCATGGATACCCAATTAACACAAATTCAGTAAGTGTTAAAGATTTACTGCTCCCCATGGATCTGAGCAATGTAAACTTTTCTCTACTTAATTATACAGTATCATTTATCTTGAGGTGATTTGGGTAACTAGAAAAGAAAATTGATCATTTATGTCTTTCTATAGTTTCAAAATGTCACATTCTGGCTATAATTACTATACTTTTTATTTCATTCATGCTACTGGTTTCTGAATTTTGATATTTGGGTATGAAATACCACACCTCTCAAGATTTGTGGACATTACATGCTATGGAAAAAGTTACATACAGAAACTAAGCTTCAAAAATTTTAAATAGTAGTTTGATTTAAGTATCTGAAATTATTTACAATTACTTGCACTTTCCTTTGAGAATGTCTTATCATAATCATCAAAAAACCCCTAGGCTTCCAGGGAAGATGGTACAGTAGGAGGGCCCTAAACTCACCTGATTCTACAGACACCCATATCAGTGTAAATAACCCAGAAAATGACCTGAAGACTGGCAGAACAGACTCTCCCCAGCTAAATATGAATAAGAGGCCACATAGAAGAGAGTAGGAAGGGCAAACACATGGTCTGGAGCTAAAGGGACCTGCAGGACTGTCTGTGGGAGGGAGAGATGCCACTGCTAGGGAGAGAGGAGAGAAACAGACTCTCACACCAGGGAGTCTGCATGAGGGAAAAGAGTCCCCATAACATTTGGCTTTGAAAATCAGAGGGGCCAAATTTCATGAGTTCTTACAATCAGCAGGGCTTAAAACCTGGAACTTTAAAAATCAGCAGGCTTGTGGGAGAGTCAGGAGGGTGAGAAAAAACTGAGTCTCTGCTGTTAAAGGGACAGCTCTGTAGAGATATAGCATAGAAAGAGCAGTTTGAAAAAAAATACAGGGGGTATATAGGAAGGATATTTGTTTTCTAATCTTGGAGCCTGTGCTGAACGGATAGGGATCATTGGAAGACTTATCTAGGAACAAAGAAACTGGCAGGTGCCATTTTCCTCCTCTACCCACTGGCATAAAGACAAAGACAGCTGCAGGAACCAATGGAGTCTCAACAATAACTACCTAACTTCATAACAGCATGCCCCACCCCTGTGTTCTCCTGCAGGCATGCACCCTCCAGGCAGGTCTTTACTCCAGGGCTCCTCCCACAGCTGACTCTCATAAACCTTGTAACACCTGTGTCCACACACACACCTGCCCCCCTAGCATGCTTCTTTGGATCTGTCCCCTCCAAACCAGTCTGTCTCTGGTAGCTTCAAACCCCTCCCACCATGGGGACTTTGCTGGCATCACAGGCTCCACCCTTGCCTTCTCTTGAAGTTTGGTGCTACTACATCTCTGAAAAATGCCTGATATGACTCAACTCAAGCCCAAGGTGGCCCCAGCCTGGCCTAGTAATAGCACAGGGACCAAACCCTGTCCACAAAAAGTAAAGAGCCATTGCAGATGATTGGACTGAAGGCAAAAGTAGCTCAGCCACAATAGCAAGACAAATGCAACACACAGGATATCACTGAGGCACCAGTTTCTGCCATCTGCAGAGCACCACAGGACCTCTTCTTCATAAGGCCACTACTTTCAAGAGCAGGAGATGTAGCTGACTTTCCTAACACACAGAAACAGACACTGAGAGTTAGACAAAATGAGGAGACTGAGGAGACAAAACCATAGCAAGAGACCTAAATGAAATGGAAATAAATAATATACCTGATAGAGAATTTAAAGTGATGGTCATAAAGATACCCACTGGACTTGAGAAATAGTGGAGGACCGCAGTGAGATTCTCAACAAAAATATAGAAAACATAAAAAAGAACCAATCAGACATGAAGAACTCAATACTGAAATTAAAAATACACTAAACAAAATAGTAGACTAAAGGAAGCACAAGAATGGATCAGTGACCTGGAGGACAGAGTAAATGAAAAGCAATGAAGCTGAACAGGAGAGAGAACAAATAAAACATGAAAATAGACTTAGGGAACTCAGCACTTCATCAACTGTGGTAACATTCAGAAGGAGAAGGGAGAGAAAAGGGGCAGAAAAGGTATTTGAAGAAATATTAGCTGAAAATTTCTTGAATATGGAGAAGGAAACAGAAATCCAGATCCAGGAGGCAAGAAAGGCCACCAAAAAATCAACCCAAGGATGTCCACCCCAAGACACATAGTAATTAAAATACTCTATCTAGCAAGACTATCATTCAGAATAGAAGGAGAGATAGTTTCCCAGACAAACAAAAGTTAAAGGAATTCATGACCACTAAATAAGCCCTACAAGAAATGTTAAAGGGGACTCTGAGCAGAAAGGAAAGACCAGACATGGGAGTAATAAAAGTAAGAAGCACAAAAACAGTAAAAATAAATATATCTATAAAATACAGTCAAGGGATTCACAAAATAAATGGATGTAAAGTATAATACCATATACCTAAAATGTGAGGGGGGAGTAAAGAATGGGTTCAAACTTAAGCCACATATAAGCATATATGCTGCTATATGTAAAAGATGTTATAAACAAACCTAATGGTAACCACAAATCAAAAACCAGTAAGAGATATGCAAAAAATAAAGGGAAAGGAATCCAAGTTATCACTAAAGAAAGCCAACAGACCATAAGAAAAGAGCAAGAGAAGAACAGAGAACTACAAATCAACCATAAAATAAGTAACCCAATGGCAATAAGTACATATCTATCAGGAATTATTTTGAATATAAATGAACTAAACACTCCAATCAAAAGACATAGGGTGAAGGAATAAAAATAAAAAAATTAAAAAAGCAAGATCCATCTACATGCTGTCTATAGGAGATTCATTTCAGACCTAAAGACACATGCAGATTGAAAGTAAAGGGATGAAAAAGCATTTATCATACAAATGCTGGAAAAAGAAAGCCAGGTAGCAATACTTATATCAGACAAAATAGACTTTAAAACAAAGACTGTAACAAGTGATAAAGAAGGATATTTTATAATCATAAAGGGAATAATCCAACTAGAAGATATAACAATTATAAATATTTATGCACCCAACATGGGAGCATTCAAATACATAAAGCAGCTAATAACAAACATAAAGGAAGTAATCATTAGTAATACAATAATAGTGGGGGACTTTAACACCCTACTCACATTAATGGATAGATTATCTAAACAGAAAATCAATAATGAAACAGTAACTTTGAATGACACATTGGACCAGATGAATCTAACAAATATATTCAAAACATTCCATCCTAAAACAGCAGAATACACATACTTTTCAAGCACATGGAACATTCTCCAGAATAGATGACATATTAGGCCACAAAACAAGTCTCAACAAATTCAAAAAGATCAAAGTCATACCGTGCATCTTTTCTGAACACAATGGTATGAAACTAGAAATCAACCACAAGAACAAATTTGGAAAGAACACAAATACGTGGAGGTAAAATCACATTTTACTAAACAATGAATGGATCAACCAAGAAATCAAAGAGAAATTTAAAAAATACTTGGAAACAAATGGAAATGAAAATACAATGGTCCAAAATCTTTGGGATGCAGCAAAAGCTGTTCTAAGAGAGGTTTATAGCAATACAGACCTACCTTAAGAGTCAAGAAAAATCTGAAATTAACAGCCTAAACTTACACCTATAGGATCTAGGAAAAGAAGAACAAACAAAACCCATAATCATTAGAAAGAAGGAGATAATAAGATTAGAGGAAAAATAAATGAAATGAAACTAAAAATACAATAAAACAGATCAATGAAACCAAGAGATGGTTCTTTGAAAAGCTCAACCAAATTGATAAAGCTTTGGCCAGTCTCAACAACAATAACAAAAAAGAGAGAAAGAGAGAGGATTAAAATAAACAAAATCAGAAATGAAAGAAGGGACATAACAACCAACATCACAGAAATAAAAAGGGTTAGAAGAGAATATTATGAAAAATTATATGCCACCAAATTGGATAACCTAGTCCAATGGATATATTCCTACAAACAGATGAACTACCAAAACTGAAACAGAAATAAATAGAAAATTTATACAGACTGATTACCAGCAATGAAATTGAATCAGAAATCAGAAAACTCCCAACAAACAAAAGTCCATGACTAGATGGTTTCACAAATGAATTCTACCCAAAGATTTAAAGAAGAGGTAATACCTATTCTTCTCAAAATATTCCATAAAACAGAGGAGGAAGCAAAGTTTCCAAATTCATTATATGAGGCCTGCATTACTTTGATCTCAAAACCAGATAAAGACACTCCAAAAAAAGAGAAGTATAGGCCAATATCTCTGTGAACATAGATGCAAATATCATCAACAAAATATTACCAAACTGAATCCAAAAATACAGGAAAAAAAATCATTCACCACACTCAAGTGGGATTTATTCCTGGGATGCAAGAATGAGTCAATATTCACAAATCAGTCAACATAATATATCACATCAAGAAAAGAAAGGATAAAAAACATATGATCAAGTGCAGAAAAAGCACTTGACAAAGTACAATATCCTTTCATGATAAAGACTCAACAAAGTAGGTTAAGCGTGAACATACTTCAACAATAAATGCCATCTATGAAAAATCTACAGCTATCATCAATGGGGAAAAACTGAGTGTCTTTCCTCCAAGGTCAGGAACAAGACAAGGATGTCCACTCTCACAACTTTTATTCAACATAGTACTGGAAGTCCTAGCCACAGCAATGAGACAAAAAGAGAGAGAGAGAGAGAAATCAAGGCAACCAAATTGGTAAGGAAAAAGTAAAATTTTCTTAATTTGCAGATGACACGATACTATGTTTAGAAAACCCTAAAGACCCCACCCAAAATCTCCTAGACCTGATAAAAGATTTCAGTAAGGTCACAGGATACAAAAATCAATATATAGGAATCCATTGCATTTCTATACAATAATAATGATGTGGCAGAAAGAGAAATTAGAGATGACACTAACAAATGGAAAGATATTCCATGTTCATGGATTAGAAGAACAAATATTGCTAAAATGTCCATAATACTAGAACAAACAATCCTAAAATTTGTATAGGACCACAAAAGACTGAATAGCCAAGACAATCTTGAAAAAGAAGAACAAGGGGCACCTGGGTGGCTCAGTTGGTTAAGCAACTGCCTTTGGCTCAGGTCATGATCCTGGAGTCCCAGGATCGAGTCCCGCATCGGGCTCCCTGCTCAGCAGGGAGTCTGCTTCTCCCTCTCCCACTCCCCCCTCTTGTGCTCTGTCTCTAAAATAAATAAATAAATAAAATCTTAAAAAAAAAAAAAAGAAAAGAAAAAGAAGAACAAACTGGCAGTAACACAATCCCAGATTTCAAGTATACTACACAGCTGTGGTAATCAAAACAGGATGGTACTGGTACAAATCTAGACACATAGATCAACGGAACAGAATAGAGAGCCCAGAATAAACCTACACTTATATGGTCAATTAATTTTCAACAAAGGGGGCAAGAATATGCAATGAGAAAAAGACAGTCTCTTCAACAAATGGTGTTGGGAAAACGGACAGCAACATGCAAAAGAAGGAAACTGGACCACTTTCTTACACCATACACAAAAATAAACTCAAAATGGATTAAGGATCTAAATGTGAGGTCTGAAACCTTAAAAATCCTAGAAGAGAGCACAGGCAGTAATTTCTCTGACACTGGCCATCACAACATCTTTCTAGATTTGTCTCCTGAGGCAAGGGAAATAAAAACAAAAGTAAACTGGGGCGCCTGGGTGGCTCAGTCGTTAAGCGTCTGCCTTCAGCTCAGGTCATGCTCCCAGGGTCCTGGGATCGAGCCCCGCATCGGGCTCCCTGCTCTGGGGGAAGCCTGCTTCTCCCTCTCCCGCTCCCCCTGCTTGTGTTCCCTCTCTCACTGTGTCTCTCTCTGTCAAATAAATAAATAAAATCTTAAAAAAAAACCCAACAAAACAAAAGTGAACTATTGAGACTGCTCTGTAATTATTTTTATGTGTGGTAGAATTTAGAGTATATTTAAAAGATTTTATTCAAGAAGCATAAAAATAATAAAGATGATTATATAGAATGGATACTTTCCTAACAGCCTCAGCATTGTGATTTATCTGTCATCTGTCATCTATCTCCTATCTGTCATCTATCTATGTATCTAGGTATCTATCACCCTTCTCTTCTAGAATCAGAATTGTGTTTGTGTGTATACATATTCCTCAATTGTCCCCCTGTATTACTAACAGGAAGCTCCCTGGTGGTATCTGTTGCTCATCTGAGGGGAGATTTGAACCTAAGTTTAAATCTCAGCTCTGTCACTTTCAATAGCTATACAATGAAAAAGTTAACTTCTCTGATTGTCAGCCTCCTCATCTGTGAAATGGGAAATAATAATACTTCATAGGTTTTTTTTTTAAGATTTTATTTATTTATTTGAGATAGAGTGAGAGAGAGCAAACATGAGCTTGGGTTGGGGTGTGGGCAGAGGAAAGGGAAAAAGAGAATCTCCACTGAGCAGAAAGCCTGATTAGGAGCTGGATCCCAGGATTCTGGGATCAGGACCTGAACCGAAAGGCAGATGCTTAACTGACACAGCCACCCAGGTGTAGTACAATGCCTGCCACGTATAGATACTAGATTCTTTTATTTTTCATACATCCTTTCTTTTTTTTTTTAAATATAAAATCTTGTTGCATTTATTTTATTTTATTTTTTTTTATTCTTATGTTAATCCCCATACATTACATCAGTAGTTTTAGATGTAGTGTTCCATGATTCATTGTTTGTGCATAACACCCAGTGCTCCATGCGTTCTATATGAGGAGTTGACAACTATCATTGAAGAGAGAAGAGGTAAATCATTGGCTAACCTAGTATTCCAAAACATGCTCCTGAATTCCTAATACCTCTGCATTTAACAAATAAGCCTAACAACCAGAGTCTTTCAAATAATCAACTTCATTTAAACATCAAATTTTTTTTCACCAAATCCACCAGTTTTCCAGAGTTGGATAAAGCAACTGGTGGTTTTTTATATGGGAAATAGAGTTAAGACTTCCATCTGAAGCTATTTTTAACTTAATTCAGAGATCCAGGGAACACAGATTGTGATAACTCAGGGAGGAACCAGAAAATTGTTATTTTACATATACGAATGTTACAGGTTTGAAGACTGGAAGCGCCTGTGTTATTCCCTTTATACATAGATGTCAATAAAGTTAGGAATCTACAGAGAGAAAGATCACATCATGAAATAAGGAGGGACAGTGGAAGAGAGAACAATCTGAATTTTTAGTATTATTCAACTATGTTATGTCATTTTACCAGATTACATTTTATCTTCCTTATTCTTAAAAATATCTAGGGGTGCCTGTGTGGCTCAGTTCGGTTAAGCTTCTGACTCTTGATTTCAGCTCAGGTCATGATCTCAGGGTCGTGAGATCAAGCCCCATGTCGGGCTCTATGCTCAGTGGGGAGTCTGCTGGAGGTTCTCTTCCTCTCCCTTTGTCTCTCCCACTGCTCACTCTCTCTCTGTCTCTCTCACTTTTAATAAATAAATAAATAAATAAATAAATAAATAAATAAAATCTTTAAAAATATCTACGTGTTTTCTAAAAACATCAGGCTTCCTCTTGTGCTAAGGTTAGAGTTTCTCCCCTGCCAATAGTTCTTTATTGAAAAAGCTCAATGTGGTACATTCATTAAGGCAGATGAGAAGATGAGTACTGCAGTCTGTTACATTTTGTATTTTGATTCTGTGAAATATTTCAACTAAGTACTAGCATGATTCTTATATTTGATAATAGGCTGATAAGCTTGTTCAATTCTATTTGTCTTCTCTTCAGATAAGTGATGCTAAAGGCCTCCTAGGAGTGGACTTCAGCAAGCATATTTTGTTACTGCTCGGCACAACTTGTTGACATAGATTATTTAAAAGAGCATTGCCTTTGAGGTAGAAATGGTAAAGGAACATGTTTCTGATTGTGTTCCACTGCTCATAATTTCCCATTTGCCCACTCAAGTCTGCATTTGCTTCTCCTTTTGTTTGTATCTATTATGTCTTGGTATTTTTGTTCATAGCAATTCCTGCACCATATTATGACATAATTTGTTTACCTTACTTTACTATTTTATTATCTCCATAATGGGAGTAATGTGTTTCAGTCATCCTTTTTTTTTTTTTTTTTTTGCCCCAGAATCAAGCAGAGCAGTGTGCATAAAGGATGCTGCTGAACACGTGTTTATTGACTCAATGAATGGTCTGCAACTCTGCAAAAATCCTCCCATAGGAGGGGGGAAAACAGTGGTACTGGATACTTTACTCTTATACATATCTGGCAGCCCTTAGCTTTAAAGTTTCCATTTTCATCAATCAATCCCTCCTAGTTAATCATCTTGAGATGAAAAGATAACTAGAAAAAAGCTTCATACTACTTAGAATCAATATTTCCATATATTCTCTGACTTCTTAATTAATATTTTAGATTTCTGTTTGTGGACATGGGCCAGAACTGTCTTCATAGCTTTACTATAGATGATAGATAGATGATAGATGGTAGGTAGATATATAGATAGATAGATGGTAGATATTATTATTAAAGAAAATATGATATCAGAAACTTGGCTACAATTTTGTGTCAAGGATTACCTTTTATTAACATTCCAGGAAGAGATTCTTTTCATCTTATTTTAACAAAGATTAATAGTTAAATTAATGGTTCATTTAGTAAGAGCTAAGGCAAAATATCTGATTTTCATATCATACTCCTATGAATCTCTGCAAGTATCAAGGACACAAGCTATCGTGCAGCCGAGGCAAAGCTGGAAGAGGTCTCAGACATCCCATGTGGCTTCCCAGGTGCTCTTTTCTTGTATCAGACCCCCTCTCTTGCCTACAGAAATAGAAAAGGTCTCTAAGTGAGGTATGCATGTGTGAGCATTTAAGTTATGAAACATCTATTTTATACCCATATTAATAACAGAGATTTCATGACATTTTCTAGGAGTGTGTGCTACATAGTTTCATAGATTCTAGATTTCTTTGTCATAAGAAATCCTAAGTTGGAGGGCCTCCTTCTAAGAGCATTCCATAGAGAAGCATTCTCTTGGTGGCAAATATCATTAGTCTATTACCCTAAAGTGATTTGTTAGTATATTCGCAAAAGAATTTCAAATGGAAAATCTGCCTTTTTTTTTTTGCTGGGAATGTTCCTCCATTATTGGTAGATAAACAAATCCCAGGCCAGTTCCTGTAACCCCTTCTCCCTCTGTCCACCCTTTGACCTCAGTCAGTATCTCCTTCTTACATATTTCTTAGGTATATTTTTCATTATTTGTCCTACAACATTTTATACAAAATCAAATACAGAATATTGAGCATACTATTACCCTGAAGGCCACCAGAATTTGAACCATCCATTGGGTAATAGAGATTGCTTCTATAAAACACATTAATGATCTACATATTCCTTCTGGATTTTCTTACACTTTTTTATCCACTTGGTTACTCTTTTTGAATCACCATTCAGAGTTATTTGAAATCTTTAATATGTGTTGATGTAGAGGCTTAATTTGATGTTTAATTTTTTTAATTCACTTTTTTTTTTTTTGGTGGCCAGTATCCCTAAGTATTACCTCGATGGAGAGCTTCAAATCAGTTTCCCCAAATATTCTTTTACACTGGGAGTCATCATCTACAAAAGTTTGATTTTTATTTAATTTTATGAATCATTTTACAAACTTTTGTGAACCCATACAGTTGAGGCTGAGATTAAAGTATGTTTTAAATACCGAATATCAGTTAAAATTTGAAGTATCATTCTCCTTTCCCTCCCAACAGAAACAGCTTTTCCAATGTACTACATATTCTCTGGGACTAAGATGGCAACTGGGGTAGATTTTGGATCCCATCAGGTTTGTGGACATAACCAGATATCATAGTACAGTGTTTTATGTATATCAGCATCCAGATGTCATTATGTAATACCACCCATCCCCAATAGGGACAACATGAATTATTCAAAGTTTACTAAGCAGATAACATAGATACCAACATAGAGACAACTAGAAATTACTTTCTTTTTATTCATTACTCATTCTGAGTTGATCTATTTCTTAAAAACATTTAAGTTAAATGTATGCTATCAGTCCAATTTATACCTAACATTTTCTCCTTATATCAAAGATAATTAACTAATTGTACAAATTTAGTGTCTATTTGTCAAAGTTCAGCCTTTAAGTTAGACAATCACAAACCAGAGAGGTCTACCTCCACCTATTTTTAGTTCTTTTGCTTCTGATTGTCATCTGGATTACTCTTTCCTCATTCCTTAAAAAGTCTTTTCTATGTTTACCCCTTATATTTGCCATATTGCCTTGTTTCATTGACTTTGATAAAAAAATGTTCATTTCTAGTCTGCTGACATTTTTTGCTGTTTTTTTCATGATATTAAGTATATCACACATATATATATTGCATGTAGTGTTATAATATGGATAGTATTTTGTTTTCTGATGTCCTCATTTAAAGTCACATCATAAGCATTAACTTATTGCTACATAGTATGTATTACTATACATTTTGATTAGCATTAAAATTTTTGGAAAACAAGTATTGTAATTTACATAATGATTTCTCAATTGATTAATATGTAATTTCTCTGTATATTTTTCCTATTAAAAATAAATATATAACTAGCAATTTTACTCTTAGATATACCCTGAAGAGAAATGAGTGTGCTTATACATCAAAAGACATGTACAAGATTGTTTCATAGCTGTTTCATTTATAATATCTAAAAGCTGGAAATAATCTAAATCTGTTCTTTAGAGAACAGATGAATAAATTGTAGTATATTCATGCAGTGGAATGCCACACACACACAAACACACACAAAAACTCCTACTACATGAAACAGATCTTGCAGATCTTACAGAGGTAATATAGTGTAAAAGAAACATGCGCATACACACATATATATATGTAATTCAATTTGTATGTAATTTGGGAACACAAAGCTAAACTGGCACTAGGCATAAGAAAAGACTTTACCTGGGGTTGAGGGGTGTAGCTGGTAGTGTCCACGCTATTGACATTGAAGACAAAGGAGACTGCTGGGATGCTGGGAACATTCTATATCTTGATCTGAGTGTGATTACACTATATACATAAGAATTCATATAACTGCGGGGCGCCTGGGTGGCTCAGTTGTTAAGCCTCTGCCTTCAGCTCAGGTCATGATCCTAGGGTCCTGGGATCAAGCCCGGCATCGGGCTCCCTGCTCCGTGGGAAGCCTGCTTCTCCCTCTCCCACTCCCCCTGTTTGTGTTCCCTCTCTCGCTGTGTCTCTCTCTGTCAAATAAATAAATAAAATCTTAAAAAAAAAAAAAGAATTCATTGAACTGCATACTTAAGATCTGTATCCTTTGTGGTATATATATTATATTTCATATAAAAAGTAACAATGTTGCAATAAGCACTCTACTCCATAAATTTTTTTACCTCCTATTTCTTCAATCTAAGTCAAAATAAATAATTTTGTGTTTTTTTAAAAAATATTTGGGGCTATTAGACAAATAGAGCAGATCTAACACAGTCTTTTTATTTATTTGAATCATTTCAATACAGATTCTCTCACTGATCTACAATCTTTCTGGGAAAAAAGTTATGCTATAGGTGGAGGCATGGATTGTTTTTGAGTGGTATTCTTTTAATGGTTTTTGTGTGATAATAAGCTGTTCAAGATATAGACTTCTGGCTCCCTGTTTTCATTTATATATTCTGCCATGTTTTCAAAGTATTCCTGATTATCTTCTCCTCACTTCCATAAAGGTAAGAAGAGAAAGTCAAGTATTTCTAATTATCTGCAAAGCTGATTGAATAGTAAAATCACTCAGTAGCAAACATGAGTGATGTTTCAGATGTTCCCACTGATTCTTGACTGAAAGATTTTAAGTCTATACAATTTCCTCTTATTTTTTAATAACACTGTTGGCCTTTTTAAATCCACATTGTTGTTTTAAACCTGTGACTATGAGTTTCTTGAAGTATTTGTGTCATTATCTACCATTTGTACTAATCGCTTTGATTTAATTGATATGTTACAAGGCAGCATTGATAGATGTCATGATTATCTATTGTGTGTGTTTTTTTTTTTTTAAGTTTTCTCTCTGCATCAAAAAGACTTTATTTTAAAGTTTTCTAAGTTAAGGAAGGAATGTAATTTTGGAAAAAGCGGTGCTGGGAGTCAAAATATCTGAGTTCTGTCAGTGCCTCTACCATGAAGTTCAGACTCAGTTGATAGATACATTTTCTTTACTACAGAATATAAAAAGAATTGGACCAGGTGGACTTATTTTTTGTTCTAATTTGGATCAGCAAGTAAATAGTCTCCAAACTGAGATTAGTAGGAAAAACTAATGTAAATAGAATGATGAAACATGCTGACTATAGCCACATACTTGGTTTCAGCAAAGATCACGTGAAGTGTCACTGATAACAAATGTTCATATGAGATCCTTCATTCCATGGCCTTAATCTTGACACCCAGATAGGAGTTACAGGGCCATCATTCTCTTTCTGCAACTGCTGGTGCTATTTCTAATGCTAATGTTGGTTCCATTTATAGGAAATCTTCCTCCGGTTTTATCTCTGACAACTTGAACATATCCATTGAAAAGAAAGGTGATAGGAGACAAAGAAGAAGCTATAGTTTAGGAGAAAGGGAAAGATTTTACTTGTGTTAGAAACAGATAATCTAAATATAGTAATTCATCTTTCTAAGATTAAATAAACTGAGTTCAAACTGTCCTGAGAGCTTACCTTTTTCAAGAAACATATTTTTGACCAAAATATATTTTTGCCTTTTTTCTCCATCTTGAAAACTAATGGAATTATTGTCCATATGCACTGGTCTGAATAAAATGTTTGGTGATCTGGAATTCATGCACAGGAAGCACAGCTGACATGGGAAAAGCATTGCAAGATGACAGAATTCACTATTCTAAATGCATCCCCAAGAGAATTTAGAGCCACTAATATAACACTTTGCACACCCTCTCTACTAGGTGCCTGCATAATCACAGCATTGAAATTGGCATATTTGTCACACATAATCACATTGGAAACTTTCTGAAGCCATAAATAATGGCTAGAGCATCTATAATATTTTCTAGATGCGGAGACAAGGCACTTAATCTTGATGTAATCTGCACAAGGTAGAGCCCAGGGGCATTCAGTGCTCATGCCTGGGTTATTACATGACACCCAGAGCTCCCCAAATTCAACAAGACTCTTTGGGTTAGATGAAATCTTACAAGAAAATCTGGTACAGCTTCACTGCCTTAGAGATAAATAGTCCTAGTGAGATGATAATATATACTTCTTTAAAAGGCTTCCTGAGATAACCATTCATGTATTCACAAATATTTAATATTAAGAATTAATAGTTGTTGGCCACATACCCTACATGCTTGACACTGGTCCATTTACATATATACACACACATACATACATGTATTTTATGTATATATATTATACATATATATGTATACATATATTATGTGTGTATATATATGTGTGTGTATATATATAATTGTAATTAATAATTAAAGGATCTCTGTTAGAGGGAAACTAATTTTTGCCCTTATTTTATGGATGAGAAAATTGAGCACAAGAAAGTTAAGGGCTGGTGTTAATATGCTATAAAAGACAGTGCATTTTAATGATTAAAGTTGTGGTTTTTGAGGCCCTATTTTTTTAAAAATAAAATCCCATCTCTTCAACTTATTAATTCTGTGACATTAAGCAATATATTTAAATTTTCTCTGCATCAGTATCCTCATTGGTAAAATGTGGATAGTAATTATGGCTACCTCCAGGGTTATGAACATTACACGAATTGAGATTAACCTATTAGAGTAGTATCTGACCCATAATACAAGCTCAGTAAGTGTTAATACTAAGCTATTTTGTTTCCTAAAAGAAGAATGTTTTATGTTCAGGCACTGTATTGAAATGAGAAACTTTTTATGTCTCTCTCCCCTATTAGGCTGTGTGCTCCTCAATTATAGGGACATAGTTTAACTCATACTAAGTACCTAGCAAGATAAATGTTACACATAACTTCACTGAATTAATGCATGGATAAGGCATGATGCTTCTTTTTTAAGGGGGCATGATACAGTAGAGGAATAAGAACATCACAGTCACTAGAATACAAGGCAATATGTGCAACATGATGAAAGCAGAGCTAGTCATGCCTATTCCTGGGTCCAATGGCATTTTTTGAAATAATTGTTTTATAGTATTCATTTAGATTATAATGTTTCTTTTCACTGCCTTTTTTTTTTTTTTTACTAAACTGAGACCTTCTAAACTATGCAGGGTCAGCACTCCAGTCATCCCATCATCTTTTTTTTGTTTTTTGATTTATTTAAAAAAATTTTTTTTATTATGTTATGTTAATCACCATACATTACATCATTAGTTTCTGATGTAGTGTTCCATGATTCATTGTTTGCGTATAACACCCAGGGCTCCATGCATCTTTTAAACTGCAGTGCCTCTCTTAATAATCATGTGTATGTCATGCGTTTGTGTGTGTGTGTGTTCACATATGTGTAAGTGAGATGCAGTGGTAGCCTCAACACTGCTATGGCAGCTGTTGTGTGTTCAAACTGCACCATCAGTAAGGGATCTACTGAAGGCCCCTATTCTGCCTCTTACTTACTGATTGGCAAAGCACTTAGCATGAGTTTCTGTGGATGTCAGAACCACTATGCCCTTCAGTCCCCTTCTTGGTAACTCCTTAGTAACTATGATCCTTAGTGGGAACTGTTGCAAACAATCATGTGACTCTTACATGGCTTTTCCCAGGACAAATCGTAAACTCATTTTTTAATGTACATTTAATGATGTATTCTGGATTGAAGGGAATCTCAGTGTATTGTCAGTAAGGCTTCTGGCTTCAGGAAGCTCTATTTCTGCAAGGAAGAACAAGGGGCATAGTTGAATAAATGTTGGGGTTCTTCTGCCTGGCAATCTGTTTTGCACATTCCTCTGTGTACAAGAATACAAGGTCAGGGCTTTGCCTATCTCTTTTCAAAAACAGGCAATGATTACAAGCTTACATTCACCAAGAACTCTTCTCCATCACCTCCCCCCTACTCTCCCTCTTTGCATACTTGGAAATATAGTACTCATCTATTGCTAAAATAAAAGAAGAGGTGAAGAAGGCATTCAGACATGAATTAGCACAATATGACACAGAGGATACTGTTACACAGCTTATGTTTTCTACCACTTCTCTTTAGTGTGCAATCTGTATTTTGAATATGTTTTTTCACTACTGCAGCAGGTGAAAACCTTCAATCTGAGATCAGTGAGGTTAAAAGAGTTGTCATTTTGACAATTGCCAACCTACCTCTTCAGAGGAACTCAAAGCCTTTTTAGTTATTTTATCAAAGGAGAAACTCATTTTCAGAAGAGCTTAGATCAGAGACTATTTTCAAATATAGTGTCTTGTAATCAGTGGATATCTGTTGGAACTTAAACATATTTTAAATGGTTTTGTTTTCTAAGACTTCTTAATCAAAGAACAGCCTTTTTACAGGAAGTCAGAATCCCTGGCAATGGAAAACAGCAGAGAAGTCACCAAAGTCCATATTAACATATACTCTGAGGATCCAAAAAATGCTTTAAGGAAGGAAAGGTCTCAGACGTGTTTTCCTATTATTCAAGAATTGTGTTAATACTGAAAAGATTCTAGTGAGACAAATCTCAGGAACCTAAACAATGTTGGTATTTGAGTGGTCAATGGGTGAACATAAAACAAAGGCATGGAGCTTTGATGATTAAAAAAAAAAAATAGTAGCTACAGTTCTTGTCTTTGTAGAGTTTAAAGACAGAGGGTGAAGACCAAACACATAGAAATAAAAAAACAATTAAATAGAAAAACCTCAAATATTTAATCTATTCATTAGAGTACCTTAGGTTGTCCTGGGTAGAGGAATTTAGCTATATAGTTTACTATTATAAATACAGCTGTATACTTCTCATACGACACTTTAGCTTTCCATAGGCTCATTTACCATAAGTTTTGACTTATGTCTTTAAAAGTAGCGTCTGTGTCCTATTCTTTTTCACATTCCTGTGCCTAGCATAGTATCTATCACATAATAGATATTTGGTACATTTGAATAGAAGTCTATCTATAGAATGAGACAATTACGTGTATGTAAGGATGCTCTTTTTGTCCTGATGTATCTTGTAAGGTAATCGTTTTTCATGCTTCCTTGAGAGAAAATCTCTGCAGGACAGATGGATCCTCCTAAAATATGGCTCTATTTGCATGAAGTCTCCAAATTGTAGGGGATAAGGCTTCTGCCCCATTCTTTATCTTATCTCTCTCTTGCATGCTTATAATTCTTGATTTGCATTGTAAAGCTATTCTTTTTTTTTTTTTTTGCTTTGGATTAAAGTTGGTTTATACATCTATTTCTCATTACATATTATTAAGTTGCTGAAGCCAGACACATATCTTTATTGTGTGTCCTCCATAGCACTTAGCATAGTGCCTCATAGACATGAGAAAGCTTGTTAAATTAAATTACATTGATAGTGATCACAAGGTTTGGAAAATAGAATACTTTCAGAAAGATTAAAAGAACACAGATTGTTTATCTTAAACAGAAGATCAAATGCTATTCTAAGAGTCTACAAATCAATAAAGATTTTTATATCCACAGTGGGGAAAATGGGAGGTAGTAGTAGAGTGTAATGGTTCCTGACTTCTCCCAAATATCTCTTTATGATTTTGGACAGAATGGTCAAGGACATATGTCCTTTCCATGCTTTCTTCATTATATGGGCTCAGTATTTTTGGAAAATCATATCTCATCAGCTTTACTAGGCTATAAAGAATTCAATCCAAACTTCTTCCACCTATATTTATAATTGGGGAGCTATTGTTTTGCAAATAGGATCACATATTACATATGAATCTTTTCCAGACAGATTATCCTTATGTTTTTAACTTGTTTACCTTCACTGAAACATATATAATATTTTATCAATCTTACCTTATCCAACAAATATTTATTGAGCAGCTACTCTGGGTCATGTTATCAACTGTACACCAGACATCTAAAAATGAATAAAATACAGGCCCTGCCCTTGAAAGGCTAATAATCTGGTAGAGGAATATCAAAGTAAAATGAAATTATATAACAATATAATATGTGATTATAGAGAAAAGGGCCATTAAGTTTTGTGGGAACACATGGATGGGAAGGAAATAATTTGTGTAGGTCAGCACTGTCCAACATAATTATAATGCAAGACATATATGTAATTTAAAATCTTCTAGTAGTTATGCTAAAAAGTGCAATTGACCCTTGAACAGCACAGGTTTGAACTGCAAGGATCTACTTATGCACAGTACTTTTATAGTACAGTACCATAAATGTATTTTCTCTTCCTTATGATTTTCTTAATAACATTTTCTCTTCTCTAACTTACTCTATTATAAGAATGCAGTATGTAACATATGTAACATACAAATATGTGTTAATTAGCTATGTTACGGTAAGGCTTCTGGTCAATAGTAGGCTCTTAGTAGTTAAGTTTTTGGGGAGTCAAAAGTTATACATAGATTTTCAGCATCCCTAACCTCCATGATGTTCAAGAGTCAACTGTAAAAAGAAATGGGTGAAAATGGTCTTAATAACACATTTTATTTAGCCCAATATAAAAGTCATTTAGAAGATATGCTATATACTTCTTATTTTTTAAAGATTTTATTTATTTATTTATTTGACAGAGAGACAGAGACAGAGAGAGAGGGAACACAAGCACGGAGAGTGGGAGAGGAAGAAGCAGGCTTCCCAAGGAGCAGGGAACCTGTTGTGGGGCTGGATCCCAGGACCCTGGAATCATGACCTGAGCCAAAGGCAGACACTTAACAACTGAGCCACCCAGGTGCCTCTATACTTCTTCTTTTTCAACCAAGCCTTGAAATCCAGGATGCATTTTATACTTCTAGCACTTCTAAATTTGGATTAGCCACATTTCAGGAGCTTAATAACAATATATGGCTAATGGCTATCATAATGGACAATACAAATCCAGAATTTAAAGAGGGAATTTTAGATAATTTGATAGTGAGTTAGATCTTAGAATTTGAAGAACTCCCAGTCTAAGAGATGGAATACCTATGAGTTGGGAACAACATGCAAAAGCACAGAGGTATCCAGGTGTGTTGGCAGAAGTTCCACATGTGGAGGCATAACAGAGAATTAACCCAGACAGAGAAGGTGAGACCAAAGCCTTTTAATTATCATTGAAGATCTAATAAGACTAGGTTTAATAGCTAAGAATTCATTATAATATTATTAGGTCTAATAGCTAGTAATATCCTTTTGTTGCTTTATGCCAATATGTATAGAGTGTTTATTACATGTCAGGTAAGGCTCTAAGCACTTTTTACATAATAACTTGTTTAATCCTTGCAACAGCTCTATGAGATAGATATCATTATTACCTACTCCACTTTACAGATGAGGACATTAAATCATAAGGGGGACAAATAATTTGCCCGATGGCATATAACCAATAAGTGGAACAAACAGAATTTGACTCCAGAATCTGTGTTCTTAATTGTTATGCTATATTAACTCTACAAATCACTCCCCCCCTCTATATTATACAGACCCAGTGCTGACTTTAATGTTCTATACAGATCAGGCTAGATATTTAAGACCTATTAAAGTTGTAAAATGAGCTAATGAAGCAAATTTGTTTTTAAAAATAAAAACTGATTGAAGACTAAATAAAATTCAAGGTTGTAAAAGCAAATATGATAAATAGTTCATTATATTTTAGGAGTGTGGTGCATGTTATATAAATAGTCTTGATGTTATTTTTCTAATAAATATGATGAATAAATTTGAAAAAAGCATTTCACCCAAGTAGTCTGTCAGTTTTGTAGAATATAAAAGAAAAAAAATACATTTATGTTGCATACAAGAAACATGCTTAAAATAATAACAGTTTGAAGTAAAAGGAGGAAAAAGTTATACCATACAAATACTAACCAAAAGAAAGCCTGTATTGTATCAATATCAGAAAAATGTAGACTTTCAAGCAAAAAGCATTACTAGAGATAAAGAGGAACACATTATAAAACTAAATTTACCAAGCAGATATATTTCAAAAGTTTTATTTATCTAATTGCATAACTTCAAAATATATAAAGTAAAATTTAACAAAATTAAAAGAACAGTAGAAAAATCTATAATCATTCTTTTTTAAAAAATATTTATTTATTTACTTTTAGAGAGAGACTGTGGGTGAGGGGCAGAAGGAGAGGTAAAGAGAGTCTTAAGCAGACTACACGCTGAGCCAAAACCAAGAGCCAGTTGCTTAACTGACTACACCACCCAGGTGTCCCTATAATCATTCTTGGTGAATTTAACCACAACTCTCAGGGACTGAATGAAAAATGCAGGTATGAAAGTTGTAAGAATATAGGAAATTTGCCCTTTGCATTTAACAACCTTGACATAATTGACTTATATAGAACTTGGCACCCCTGAATTGCAGACTACCATTACTTTAAGTAAACACAGAAGTTTTATAAAGTTTGATTGTATCCTGGGTTAGAAAGAAAGTCTCAATAAAATGCAAATTGTTTAAATTATAAGAATATATTCTTTTACCATAGTGGACTTAAGCTAGAAGTCAAAGATTTTTAAAATCTCCTTATGTTAAAATAAGTACACATATGGTGAAGAGAAAATAACAATTAAATTTAGAAAAAATTTTGAGTATATTAAAAATTCAAGGTATCAAAACTTATGGAATGCAGCTAAAATGTTCATAGAGTGGAATTTATACCAGTATATGTATATTTTAGAAAAAAGAAAATTTAAAAATCCATAAGGCTAAACATCCATCTCAGTAAACTAGAACAATAACAACAAATTAAACATAAACAGTAGAAAGTATGAAAATGAAAGTAACATAATAAAACCAATAGAAATACTAAATATGATTATTTGAAAAGATCAACAAAATCAACAAACAACTGTCAAGACAAAAAGTTTTCACATTACAACTTCATAAATGGCAGAACAATGCTTTATTCTTTCTTTCTCTCAATCTGTCTCATCTTCTGTCTCCTTAATGGATAAGGTTAAGTTTCAAAGTTGAACTTTCTTTGCATCATAAACATGCAAAAAAAGGGGGGGGGGCTTGAATTGAGCCATGAAAAATAATTAACACTTTCTTTTATTTCCTGTCATTAAAAAAATTATGCACATATCTGATGGGTTACACATTACTATTGCTATGGTTTTGCTCCTCCAGTTTCCCTTCTGCCTCTTCCACTGAGTAGACTCTCTAGGGTCTTTAGAGTAACATAGTAAAAGTAGAGAAAAGTTTGGCTCAAAGAATCTTGGGAAACTTTACAGGCTTCATGACATTCTCTAGTATTATGACAGCATATGATACAAAACTTCAAATGCAGCCTAAAAAATAGATAAAGCCCTTTATCAAGTATCAACGTTATCATGGTCTTCTTCCATATCAGCTCTCTCCTGAGACAAAACTAATCTATAGAACCATAATCAGCAATGGGAGTGTTTCCAGGGGAGTTTGAACTTCAAGGCTGCCAATGTGAGCATCACTCCTAATTTGAAGTTGTTTTTCCTTAGCAATGCCAAGGAATACCATATTTTTGAAAGTCCTTGATATGTTTTGATATATTTGGCTCAATTATTAATGCCTGAAAACATTCCTATTGGTTCTAAATACTTTAACACCTGACAGTAAGGATATGCTTAGGTCCACGCATAACCTCTGCCTTGGCATACATCATAGATAACACAGAGACATAATTTAAACAAATCCAACATGACAGATATGGGAATGCTAAAAGAAGGTCTCAGCTATAAGAGGAAGTCTTAATCAACTCTAGATGTTCTCTAATCACAAAAAGAAACTAAAAATAGTTTAAGATAAAAGGAATGGCATCAGATAGCACAAATCATAGATAAGAAGCTGCTGTCTGTTGGAGCTTAAAAGTACTTCTGAGGCAAAGATAAGTAAGAAGAACACAGGCCGAGTCAAGCATAAAGTGTCTACCAAAGGGTATTTTATTTATTTTTGCAGTACTATGATAATGCTAATTCTTAAATTTTTAAAGAAAAGCAAAAGAATTGCCAAGACACATCTGACAAAAATGAACAAGTTTAGAAACCTGCCTGTCAAATATCTAGACTTATTTTAAAGCTGAACTAAGACAATTCAAGGTTGGATACGTGACACAGTGGATCAGAATAGAGATCCCAGAAGCCTAAATCAAACTTAGACATGAAAAGATACCAGGAGAAAGATATTTCTTTGCTAAATGGCATTGGGTAATTGATTATATTGAATCATAACAAAAGATAGTAATTCCAGGCAGATGAAAAATTTAAATATAAATATCAAGACTGTAAACTTTAGAAAATAGTATAAAAGAATTTCTTTATTATGTCATGATAGGAAAGTATTTTCAATAACCCTCAAACATCACAAACTGATACATTATATTACATTAGAAATAATAACATCTGCTTATCAAAATATAGTACTAAAAAGGTGATAGGGACATACAAAATTTGAAGAAGAGATTTCCAGTGCATATAACTAACACGAGAGTATCTAGAATAAATATACTTGTGCATATAGTATTTATATGCTTTTTTTCCCCAAATGGTCAGCGGAGACTGACATCCCCAATAAAAATAAACCAAAATTATGAACAGGCATTCCACTGTCAAATGTCCAGTGAACAAATATAAATATTTTTTGCCTAACAAGTAATTGAGGAAGTCACAAGGAGACACCGTTTTACACATAACTTACTGGCAGAAATTATGTCTGTAATTATAATAATATTGGCAAAAACATTTGGCAAAGTGAGCTTCTTATAATCCTTCCAGACCAGAAAACAATTTGCCATTACCTACTGAAGTTGAAAGTAAGTCTAGCATATGACACCATAATTCCATTTATAAGCATGTAGTTAATAGAAATTTTTGCACATATGCACTGAGAAATAGAAAAGAAAGTTCATAATAACCTTGACTGGGAAGGAAAAATATACCATAGGAGGAAAATATCCATTAGCAAGAGATTGGATAAAAACAATTATACAATGGAATATGACTCAGTAGTGCAAAAAAATGTACTGCTGTATGCACTAAGAATTATTTACCTCAGAAACATATAAAATAAGGCTAGTTGCAAAATAATATAGAGGGTAAAATTTATAATATATAAATGGGAAGAACAATATATTGATTATACATACATACATATATACATCAGTGAAATTATTAAAACAATCAAATGAATGAGAAACACAACACTTAAGCTAGCAGTTTCTTTTTTTTATGTTTTTTTATTTTATTTTATTTTATTTTTATTCTTATGTTAATCCCCATACATTACATCATTAGTTTTAGATGCAGTGTTCCATGATTCATTGTTTGTGCGTAACACCCAGTGCTCCATGCAGAATGTGCCCTCCTCAATACGCATTACCAGGCTAACCCATCCTCCCACCCCCGTCCCCTCTAGAACCCTCAGTTAGTTTTTCAGAGTCCATTGTCTTTCATGGTTCGTCTACCCCTACGATTTCCCCCGCTTCATTCTTCCCCCCCTGCTACCTTCTTCTTCTTCTTTTTTTTTTTGCCTTAACATATATTGCATTATTTGTTTCAGAGGTACAGAACTGAGATTTAACAGTCTTGCACAATTCACAGCACTTACCAGAGCACATACCGTCCCCAGTGTCCATCACCCAGTCAGCCCATCCCTCCCACCCCACCCCCCACTCCAGCAACCTTCAGTTTGTTTCCTGAGATTAAGAATTCCTCATATCAGTGACGTCATATGATACATGTCTTTCTCTGTTTGACTTATTTCGCTCAACATAATACCCTCCAGTTCCATCCACGTCGTTGCAAATGGCAAGATCTCATTCCTTTTGATGGCTGCATAATATTCCATTGTATATATATACCACTTCTTCTTTATCCATTCATCTGTTGATGGACATCATGGGTCTTTCCACAGTTTGGTAATTGTGGACATTGCTGCTATAAACCTCGGGGTACATGTACCCTTTTGGATCCCTACATTTGTATCTTTGGGGTAAATACACACTAGTGCAATTGCTGGATCATAGGGTAGCTCTATCTTCAACTTTTTGAGGAACCTCCATACTGTTTTCCAGAGTGGCTGCACCAGCTTGCATTCCCACCAACAGTGTAGGAGGGTTCCCCTTTCTCCGCATCCCCGCCAACATCTGTCCTTTCCTGACTTGTTCATTTTAGTCATTCTGACTGGTGTGAGGTAGTATCTCATTGAGGTTTTGATTTGGATTTCCCTGGTGCTGAGCGATATTGAGCACTTTTTCATGTGTCTGTTGGCCATTTGGATGTCTTCTTTGGAAAAATGACTGTTCATGTCTTCTGCCCATTTCTTGATTGGATTCCTTGTTCTTTGGGTGTTGAGTTTGATGAGTTCTTTATAGATTTTCGATACTAGCCCTTTATCTGATATGTCATTTGCATATATCTTCTCCCATTCTGTCGGTTGTCTTTTGGTTTTGTTGACTGTTTCCTTTGCTTTGCAAAAGCTTTTTATCTTGATGAAGTCCCAAGAGTTCATTTTTGCCCTTGCTTCCCTTGCCTTTGGCAATGTTTCTAGGAAGAAGTTGCTTTGGCTGAGGTCAAAGAGGTTGCTGCCTGTGTTCTCCTTTAGGATTTTGATGGACTCCTGTCTCACATTGAGGTCTTTCAACCATTTGGAGTCTATTTTTGTGTGTGGTGTAAGGAAATGGTCCAGTTTCATTCTTCTGCATGTGGCTATCCAATTTTCCCAACACCATTTCTTGAAGAGACTGTCTTTTTACCATTGGACACTCTTTCATGCTTTGTGGAAGATGAGTTGACCATAGAGTTGAGGGTCCATTTCTGGGCTCTCTATTCTGTTCTATTGACCTATGTGCCTGTTTTTGTGCCAGTACCATACTGTCTTGATGATGACAGCTTTGTAATAGAGCTGGAAGTCCGGAATTCTGATGCCACCAGCTTTGCTTTTCTTTTTCAACATGCCTCTGGCTATGCGGGGTCTTTTCTGGTTCCATACAAATTTTAGGATTATTTGTTCCATTTCTTTGAAAAAAGTGGATGGTATTTTGATGGGGATTGCATTGAATGTGTAGATTGCTCTAGGTAGCATTGACATCTTCACAATATTTGTTCTTCCAATCCATGAGCATGGAACATTTTTCCATTTCCTTGTGTCTTCCTCAATTTCTATCATGAGTATTTTATAGTTTTCTGAGTACAGATCCTTTGTCTCTTTGGTTAGATTTATTCCTGGGTATCTTATGGTTTTAGGTACAATTGTAAATGGGATCGACTCCTTAATTTCTCTTTCTTCTGTCTTGTTATTGGTGTATAGGAATGCCACTGACTTCTGTGCATTGATTTTATATCCTGCCACTTGACTGAATTCCTGTATGAGTTCTAGCATTTTTGAGGTGCAGTCTTTGGGGTTTTCGACATACGGTATCATATCATTTGCAAAGAGTGAGGTTTTGACTTCTTCTTTGCCAATTTGGATGCCTTTTATTTCTTTTTGTTGTCTGATTGCCGTGGCTAGGACTTCCAATACTATGTTGAATAGCAGTGGTGATAGTGGACATCCCTGCCGCGTTCCTGAACTTAGGGGGAAAGCTCTCAGTTTTTCCCCATTGAGAATGATATTCACTTAGGTTTTTCATAGATGGCTTTTATGATATTGAGGTATGTACCCTCTATCCCTATACTCTGAAGAGTTTTGATCAAGAAAGGAGGCTGTACTTTGTCACATGCTTTTTCTGCATCTATTGAGAGGATCATATGATTCTTGTTCTTTCTTTTGTTAATGTATTGTATCACATGGATTGATTTGCGGATGTTGAACCAACCTTGCAGCCCAGGGATAAATCCCACTTGGTCGTGGTGAATAATCCTTTTAATGTACTGTTGGATCCTATTGGCTAGTATTTTGGTGAGAATTTTGGCATCCATGTTCATCAGGGATATTGGTCTGTCATTCTCCTTTTTGATGGGGTCTTTGTCTGGTTTTGGGATCAAGGTAATGCTGGCCTCATAAAATGAGTTTGGAAGTTTTCCTTCCGTTTCTATTTTTTGGAACAGTTTCAGAAGAATAGGTATTAATTCTTCTTGAAATGTTTGGTAGAATTCCCCTGGGAAGCCATCTGGCCCTGGGCTTTTGTTTTTTGGGAGATTTTTGATGACTGCTTCAATTTCCTTAGTGGTTATAGGTCTGTTCAGGTTTTCTATTTCATCCTGGTTCAGTTTTGGTAGTTGATACATCTCTAGGAATGCATCCATCTCTTCCAGGTTATCTAATTTGCTGGCATAGAGTTGCTCATCATATTCTTATAATTGTTTGTATTTCTTTGGTGTTGGTTGTGATCTCTCCTCTTTCATTCATGATTTTGTTGATTTGAGTCATTTCTCTTTTCTTTTTGATAAGTTTGGCCAGGTGTTTATCAATCTTGTTAATTCTTTCCAAGAGCCAGGTCCTAGTTTCGTTGATCTGTTCTACTGTTCTTTTCATTTCTATTTCATTGATTTCTGCTCTGATCTTTATGATTTCTCTTCTCCTGCTGGGTTTAGGCTTTATTTGCTGTTCTTTCTCCAGCTCCTTTAGGTGTAGGGTTAGGTTGTGTACTTGAGACCTTTCTTGTTTCTTGAGAAAGGCTTGTATTGCTATATACTTTCCTCTTAGGACTGCCTTTGCTGCATCCCAAAGATTTTGAACAGTTGTGTTTTCATTTTCATTGGTTTCCATGTATTTTTTTAATTCTTCTTTAATTTCCTTGTTGACCGATTCATTCTTCAGTAGGATGCTCCTTAGCCTCCATGTATTTGAGAGCTTTCCGACTTTCCTCTAGTGATTGAGTTCTAGTTTCAAAGCATTGTGGCCTGAAAATAGGCAGGGAATGATCCCAATCTTTTGGTACCGGTTGAGACCTGATTTATGACCTAGGATGTGATCGATTCTGGAGAATGTTCCATGGGCACTAGAGAAGAATGTGTATTCCGTTGCTTTGGGATGGAATGTTCTGAATATGTCTGTGAAGTCCATTTGGTCCAGTGTGTCATTTAAAGTCTTTATTTCCTTGTTGATCTTTGCTTAGATGATCTGTCCATTTCAGTGAGGGGGGTGCTAAAGTCCCCCACATTATTGTATTGTATTGTTGTCAATGTGTTTCTTTGCTTTTGTTATTAATTGCCTTATATAATTGGCTGCTCCCATGTTAGGGGCATAGATATTTACAATTGTTAGATCTTCTTGTTGGAGAGACCCTTTAAGTAGGATATAGTGACCTTCCTCATCTCTTATTACAGTCTTTGGTTTAAAATCTAATTTGTCTGATAAAAGGATTGCCACCCCAGCTTTGGTGTCCATGAGCATGGTAAATGTTTTTCCACCCCCTCACTTCAATCTGGGGTGTCTTTGGGTCTAAAATGAGTCTCTTGCAGACAGCATATTGATGGGTCTTGTTTTTTAATCCAATCTGATAGCCCGTGTCTTTTGATTGGGGCATTGAGCCCTTTTACATTCAGGGTAACTATTGAAAGATAGGAATTTAGTGCCATGTATTACCTGTTATGTGACTGTTACTGTATATTGTCTGTGTTCCTTTCTGGTCTATGTTGCTTTTAGGCTGTCTCTTTGCTTAGAGGACCCCTTTCAAGATTTCTTGTAGGGCTGGTTTTGTGTTTGCAAATTCCTTTAGTTTTTGTGTGTCCTGGAAGCTTTTTATCTCTCCTTCAATTTTCAATGACAGCCTACTGTATAGAGTATTCTTGGCTGCATATTTTTCTCATTTAGTGCTCTGAATATATCCTGCCAGTCTTTCTGGCCTGCCAGGTGTCTGTGGATAAGTCTGTTGCCAATCTAATGTTTCTACCATTGTAGGTTACATATCTCTTCTCCCGAGCTGCCTTCAGGATTTTCTCTTTGTCTCTGAGACTCGTAAGTTTTACTATTAGGTGTCGGGGTGGCGACCTATTTTTATTGATTTTGAGAGGGGTACTCTGTGCTTCCTGGATTTTGATGCCTGTTTCCTTCCCCAAATTAGGGAAGTTCTCTGCTATAATTTGCTCCATTATACCTTCTGCCCCTCTCTCTCTTTCTTCTTCTACTGGGATCCCAATTATTCTAATGTTGTTTTGTCTTATGGTATCACTTATCTCTCAAATTTTGCCCCTGTGATCCAGTAGTTGTTGATCTCTCTTTTTCTCAGCTTCTTTATTTTCCATCATTTGGTCTTCTATGTCAGTGATTCTCTCTTCTGCATCATTTATTCTAGCAGTTAGCGCCCACATATTTGATTGCACCTCATTAATAGCCTTTTTGATTTCTACTTGGTTAGATTTTAGTTCTTTTACTTCTCCAGAAATGGTTTCTCTAATAACTTCCATATTTTTTTCAAGCCCAGCTAGTATCTTTAAAGTGATGATTCTGAACTCTATATCTGACATCATACTAATGTCCGTATTGAGTAGGTCCCTGGCAGTCGGTACTACCTCTTGTTCTTTTTGTTGAGGTGATTTTTTCCATCTTGTCATTTTGTGCAGAGGAGAACAGATTAATGAGAGAACAAAATGCTAGCTGGGTAACAACGTCCCCAGAAAATATACTCTAAACAAATCAGAAAAGACCTGAAGCAGTGGGAAAAGAAAGAGAAAGAGAGTAAAAAGAAAAGAAAAAAAAAGAAAAAGATAAAGATAAAGATAAAAACAAGAACAAACAAAACAAAACAACAACAACAAAAAAAAAAAACAGAATGTGATCAAATATGATCAGGCTTGTATATAGATCAGTGCCACACACTAGATTTGGGGTGTATTTTGGTCTTTTAGAAGAAAGTGCCTCCCAAAATTTTAAAGAAAGAAAAACTTATATATGTACAAAAATAAGGGTTGATACGATGAAGGGATGGAATATGACTGTGAAGATGGAAATTATAAAAAATTTTATAAAAGGAACTGATAAGAAGTTGTTTGAAAAAAGAAAGAAGAGGATTTAAAAAAAGAAAAAAGAAAAAAAAAGGGAAAGAATGTGATCAGGCAGGGGAATAGAAAACACCATATACTAGAGATTTAGGGTATATTTTAATCTGTTAGAAGAAACTATCTCAAAATTTTAAAGAGAGAACAACTTATATATATATAAGCCAAAAATATGGGTAACTACTATGAGGGGATAGAATATGACTCTAAAAATGAAAAATAAAAATGCTTTTTTTAAAAAAAAGGATTGATAAGATGTTGGTTGAAAAAGGGAAAAAGAAAAATTCAAAAAGAAAAAAAGAGGTAAAAAAAATTAACTTTGAAAAACTAAAGAATCATGGTAAAAAAGCCATGAATTCTTATGTGCAGTATTCCCCTAGCGCTGGAGTTCTGCCATTCTCATTGATCGGTAAACTTGGTCTTGGCTGGCTGTTCTCGCTGATCTTCTGGGGAGGGGCCTGTTGCCGTGGTTTCCAAATGTCTCTGCCGGAGGTGGAATTGCCCAGCACTTGCCCCCTCCCGGCTAAGTAATCTGCTCGGGTTTGCTCTCTGGGGCTTTTGTTCCCTGCGAACTTTCCGTACAGCTTTGGAGGTGGAGAGTGAAATGGCATCCTCCCAATCTCCGCCCCGGAGGAGCCGAGAACTTGGGGCCCCGGTCCTCAGTGAGCCCACAGAGAAATGCCATCAGTCACTCCTGTCTCCCCGGTCTCCGGCCGCACTCCGTGCTCACCCGGCCTGTAACAGCACGTTTCTATCTCTGGCACCTGACCCCGGGTGGAGTCTCCAAACCCAGTAGATCCCTGCAGTGCACTCCCACGCGGCTCCTCCCGGGGAGGAAGGTGAGTCTCCCCGGATCTGCCGCTTGTTGGGTCCCTGCTGGAGGAGCAGTGGCCCGACTGTGCCGCGGATCACAGTTTATGACAACCCCGAGCTGAGAGCCCGTGCCTGGGCTCCACCTCTGCAGCCGGCTTCCCTGCTCTGTTACCTGGGAGCTCTGCCACACTCAGGCACCCCCAGTCTTTCTGTGACCCCGAGGGTCCTGAGACCACACTGTCCCGTGAGGGTTCCACCCCCCGCTTAGCCACCAGAGTGATGTCCCTCGGCGGAGCAGACTTTTAAAAGTTCCGATTTTGTGCTCCGCGGCTCTATCACTTGCCAGAAGCGGTCGACGGAGGCCCCTCCCCCACCGTCTATCCTCCCGAATATTGCCTTGGATTCACTTCTCCGCACTTCCTACCTTCCAGAAAGTGGTCGCTTTTCTGATGAGAGAGTTGTTGCTCTTCTTTTCTTCGATCTGCTGTTGAGTTTGTAGGTGTTCAGAATGGTTTGATCCCTATCCAGCTGAATTCCTGAGGAGACGAAATCCAGGTCTCCTACTCCGCCATCTTGCTCCGCCCACTCAGGTTGTTTTTGTTTTTATTTTAATACTCTGAGCCCAGAGCTCTTGGTGGTATCTGATATGTGGTGGTAAACAGACCAGGTCACTTTGGATTCTGTAACTCATGGGTGCACTTTTTTTGTCTTTGTTATCTCACAGATTATCTAACTGTTGAATAAAATTATAAATATGTTAATACAAGTTTTTTCCAATAAAATAACAAATGTTACATAAAAAACCAACCAACCAAACAAACAAAGAGAAAACTTGTTTTTCTCCAAATCTCTCTGGCAGAGTACTCCCCTGCTTCTGAGGCACTGTACTACTCCAATCCATGAATTGTCTTCCCTTGAATAAAGACTACGAAACTCATTACTGAATTGTTTTAATTTTGTCATTTCACAGTTTTGGCGATGAGATGTCATCTGAAGATTTTGTGGACTGCTCCTAGATGCAGGTGAAGCTACCCACAGAGCCCTTTGGGTTTTTTTCTCTTTGGCCACAAAGAAGATCTCTGGAAAGTTTCTCTCAAGTTGAGTTCTGCTTATTTTGCATTCTGAGCTCTTCAAGTTTGTTTGTCCTAATCTTTCTGGGAGTAAAATTTGGAGTGCAGGAGACTCCAGATTTTTCAGGGTGAGACTTAGCAGACCACATTTGCATTTGTGGCCAGTTTCATCTACAAGGCAAGTACATTTGGAGGTCTGACATGTATCAGGTACTGTCCACAGGTGGACAGAAACAGTTAAGTCTGGTTGAATGTGGAAGGATTGTTTCAACAAGGAAAAAATAACAAGAACCCTCAATCTAAAAAGAGAGGTAAGTCCACAGCATAAACCACTAGGAGACTTGGGGAAATGAATTAAAACAAACAAAAAATTTGAACTTTTTTTTGACCAATGATACATCAAAATCTAAGTAAGCACAAGTTCAAAATCTTCTCATGAAACGAATAATAGATTTATTATGAATGGGAATCTTAGAAGTCAAAGCCGCAAAATTGGTGGGCACAAGTTAAGCACTTAAAAAGCTGTTAGATGCTCACCTCTTTGCTCTAAGACTCCCATGCTAAGATAAGTTGTTCACAGAAAAAGTTAGGTTTACATTAGGTTACCCACCCACCTCAGGAAATTTCTGTATACTGAGGTACACTGTAAAACACCACAAAATCTCCACCCCAGTGTCATATTCCTCCTAGTTATTAGTTTGGTTTTAAGAAACCCAAGGTTTAGCTAATAAAATGAAATCCTCAAGTTGCAAAGAATCAAGAATGTTACTTTCTGGCACAACTTTTTTTTTTTTTTTATGTCTAAGAACTGTCATCCTTGTAACTGAAGATATCTATAAAAATGGCAAAAATCTTACTAAATGACCTAGAATTACAATGACCATTATGTACAGTGTTTTAACTAGACAAGATTATTTATTTAAAATGTACACTTGGAAGTGAGGGTTCCCAAATTAAAGAAACAGAATAAGATACCTATTTTGAGGGGCACCTGGGTGGCTCAGTCGTTAAGCGTCTGCCTTTGGCTCAGGTCATGATCCCATGGTCCTGGGATCGAGCCTCGCATCAGGCTCCCTGCTCGGTGGGAAGCCTGCTTCTCCCTCTCCCACTCCCCCTGCTTGTGTTCCCTCTCTCTCTGGCAAAAAAATAAATAAAATCTTAAAAAAAAAAAAGATACCTATTTTGATTGGCATGCAGAAGCCTCCAAAAGCCTTCAAAGATTCCAAAATAGCTTCATTAAAAGATCCATTGCGAAGGCTAATGAAAAATTGAAGAGGTACATAAAACAAAAGAGATGGTAAGACTGACATGACTCCTACTACTCCCCTGTATCCTAGTTTACCTGTGTAAACTACTACTAATTCACTACTAACCCACTGTCTGAATTGCCTTTCTACTCTGGGCAGACCACAAGACTGTAAACAAAAGTCAAATCTTCCCACATCAACTCAAATGACCACATATCTACTCTCAAAAAGGGGCCTCCATATGGGCCACTCCCCAGGGTTGATGGTACTCTGAAGGGTTCTCTGGTAACTTGCTAATAGTTTTTCCCTTAAACAGCCAACGGGAAACTAAAATTAAAATAAATGGAAAATCCTGCCAAATTCTGGTAGATACTGGAACTATACTCTCTTCATAAAACCCCAGTCACTCTCATACCAGCATGTGGGATCCTGGGAAAACTGGCAGAAGGTAATCAAGGATGAGACTTCTTATCAGAGACAGCGCTCTCCTGGATCTTTGTATTGCTCAGCTGAGAGAGGAAAATAAAATTTCACATTGTCCTTTCCTCTCAAAATTCAGACTTTTATGTATTTGTTTTGAGAAACCCATTGGTTGCTGATGATCCCAGAGTAATCCCAGAGGTCACTATTTCCTTCTTGTTTGTCTCATATGTCCTGAGAACTTGACTTGGAAACCACTAGGTTGGGGGCCCCCAAAATATGGCCAGACAGAAATGTGGGTTGCATGTCATTTGCAGCTGGGATCCCACAGTGGTTTTCCAGCATTCAGGGGAATTGTCTAAATCTTTCTGTCTTTTGGCTAACTTTGAAAGTGGCTCTGGATCTTGGGAGGGTAATATCATTTGAACCTTCTTTGAGGATGCCTCCTGGGTCCATGGGGTTGTTCAATACTGCCAGGAATATTTACTGTTTTTCCTGGCTGAAAATGGGTAAAATATTTGAAAGAAATTTTTTAAAGTAGCTCAACAGTCAGAAGTTGGCCAAGTTGAAAGCTGATATTCTGAAACTGATTGGAACTTCTTTTTTTTTAAGGCATTTTCCCCTAAGTTAAATGAAACTGTGTACACAGAGGGAAAGAAAAACATCCCAAAGACAAACAGTTCTAAATTTAGAACAAGGAATCTTTTGATTTCTCTTTTAGTTGAAGATATTTATTTTATAAAGGAGCAAATTGAAGATAATTGAGTTGAATGGGTAGGTCAGCCCCTTAATATCATTTAGGTTGTAACCCAATTATTCTTTTAGTAATTAAAAACTGTCCTTGTCTTATAAATTGAGTCTTTATAGAACATAAATGCAGCTAAAGAAGCAATTCAAAGTCCACCTATCTTTCTTAAAATTTTTAATTCCCATGTAGTTCACATACAGTGTAATAGTTTCAGGGGCACAATATAGTGATTCAACAACTCCATACATCACCCAGTGCTCATCACCAGTGTATTCCTTAATCCCTATCACTTATTTCACTCAACACCCTCCACCACCCTCTCCCCTTTGGTGACCATCAATTTGTTCTCTATAGTTAAGAATCTGTTTCTTGGTTTGTCTTTCTCCCTCTTTTTTTTTTTTCTTTGCTTGTTTGTTTGTTTCTTAAATTCCACATATGAGTGAAATCAGATGGTGTTTGTCTTTCTCTTACTTATTTAGCTTAGCATTGTACTCTCTAGCTCCATCCATGCCATTGCAAATGGCAAGATTTCATATATTTTTTTATGGCTGAATAACATTCTATCGTATATATCTTTATCTTCTTTATCCATTCATCTGTCCATGGTCATATGGGCTGCTTCCATAATTTGGCTATTGAAAATAATGCTGCTAGGGGGCGGAGCAAGATGGCGGAGGAGTAGGAGACCTGGATTTCGTCTCCTCTCAGGAATTCAGCTGGATAGGGATCAAACCATTCTGAACACCTACAAACTCAACAGGAGATCGAAGAAAAGAAGAGCAAAAACTCTCGCATCAGAAAAGCGACCACGTTCTGGAAGGTAAGATGTGCGGAGAAGTGAATCCGAGGCGATATTCGGGAGCATAGACAGTGGGGGAGGGGCCTCCGTCGGCCGCTTCTGGCAAGTGATAGAACCACGGAGCACAAAATCGGACCCTTTAAAAGTCTGCTCCGCTGAGGGACGTCACTCTGGTGGCTAAGTGGGGGGTGGAACCCTCCGGGACAGTGTGGTCTCAGGACCCTCAGGGTCACAGAAAGACCGGGGGTGCCTGAGTGTGGCAGAGCTCCCAGGTATCGGAGCAGGGAAGCCGGCTGCAGAGGCGGAGCCCAGGCGCGGGCTCTCAGCTCGGGGTTGCCATAAACCGTGATCCGCGGCAGTGGGGCCACTGCTCCTCCAGCAGGGACCCACAAGCGGCAGATCTGGGAAGACTCACCTTCCTCCCCCGGGAGGAGCCGCGCGGGAGTGCCCCGCAGGGATCTGCTGGGTTTGGAGACTCCACCCAGGGTTGGGTGCCAGAGATAGAAATGCACGGTCACAGGCCGGGTGAGCACGGAGTGCAGCCGGAAACCGGGGAGACAGGAGTGACTGACGGTTTTTCTCTGTGGGCTCACTGAGGAGCGGGGCCCTGAGTTCTTGGCTCCTCCACGGCAGAGATTGGGAGGCCACCATTTTCATTCTCTGCCTCCAAAGGTGTATGAAAAGCTCGCAGGGAACAAAAGCTCTGGAGAGAAACCCGAGCAGATTACTTAGCGGGGAGAGGGCAAGGGTGGGGCAAATCCGCCTCCTGCAAAGACATTTGGAAACCACGGCAACAGGCCCCTCCCCAGAAGATCAGCAAGAACAGCCAGCCAAGACCAAGTTTACCGATCGATGAGAATGGCAGAACTCCAGCGCTAGGGGAATACTGCACATAGAATTCATGGCTTTTTTACCATGATCCTTTAGTCTTTCAAAGTTAATTTTTTTAACTGTTTTTTCTTTTTTGAATTTTTCTTTTTCCCTTTTTCAACCAACATCTTATCAATCCAATTTTTTTAAAAAAACATTTTTATTTTTCATTTTTAGAGTCATATTCTATCCCTTCATAGTACTTACCCGTACTTTTGGCTTATATATATAAGTTGTTCTCTCTTTAAAATTTTGAGATCGTTTCTTCTAACAGATTAAAATATACCCTAAATCTCTAGGATATGGTTTTTTCTACTCACCTGAATTATCACATTCTCTGCCTTTTTTTTTCTTTTTTCTTTTTTAAATCCTCTTCTTTCTTTTTTCAAACAACTTCTTATCAATTCCTTTTATAAAATTTTTTATAATTTCCATCTTTACAGTCATATTCCATCCCTTCATCATATCAACCCTTAGTTTTGTACATATATAAGTTTTTCTTTCTTTAAAATTTTGGGAGGCACTTTCTTCTAAAAGACCAAAATACACCCCAAATCTAGTGTGTGGCACTGATCTATATACCAGCCTGATCATATTTGATCACATTCTTTTGTTGTTGTTGTTGTTGTTTTGTTTTGTATGTTTTTATCTTTTTCTTTTTCTTTTTTCTCTCCTTCCGTTTCTTTTTGCACTGCTTCAGGTCTTTTCTGATTTGTTTAGAGTATATTTTCTGGGGACATGGTTACTCTGCTAGCATTTTGTTCTCTCATTAATCTGTTCTCCTCTGCACAAAATGACAAGACGGAAAAAATCACCTCAACCAAAAGAACAAGAGGTTGTACCGACTGCCAGGGACCTACTCAATACAGACATTAGTACGATGTCAGATATAGAGTTCAGAATCATCACTTTAAAGATACTAGCTGGGCTTGAAAAAAATATGGAAGTTATTAGAGAAACCCTTTCTGGAGAAGTAAAAGAGCTAAAATACAACCAAGTAGAAATCAAAAAGGCTATTAATGAGGTGCAATCAGATATTGGGGCGCTAACTGCTTGGATAAATGAGGCAGAAGAGAGAATCAGTAATATAAAAGACCAAATGATGGAAAATAAAGAAGCTGAGAAAAAGAGAGATCAACAACTACTGGATCACGAGGGCAGAATTCGAGAGATAAACGATACCATAAGATGAAACAACATTAGAATAATTGGGATCCCAGAAGAAGAAGAAAGAGAGAGACGGGCAGAAGGTATAATGGAGCAAATTATAGCAGAGAACTTCCCTAATTTGGGGAAGGAAACAAGCTTCAAAATCCAGGAAGCACAGAAAACCCCCCTCAAAATCAATAAAAACAGGTCAACACCCCGACATCTAATAGTAAAACTTACGAGTCTCATAGACAAAGAGAAAATCCTGAGAGCAGCTCGGGAGAAGAGATATGTAACCTACAATGGTAGAAACATTAGATTGGCAACAGACCTATCCACAGAGACCGGGCAGGCCAGAAAGGACTGGCAGGATATATTCAGAGCACTAAACGAGAAAAATATGCAGCCAAGAATACCCTATCCAGCTAGGCTGTCATTGAAAATTGAAGGAGAGTTAAAAAGCTTCCAGGACAAACAAAAACTAAAGGGATTTGCAAACACAAAACCAGCCCTACAAGAAATCTTGAAAGGGGTCCTCTAAGCAAAGAGAGAGCCTAAAAGCAACATAGACCAGAAAGGAACTCAGACAATATACGGTAACAGTCACCTTACAGGCAAGACAATGGCACTAAATTCCTATCGTTCAATAGTTACCCTGAATGTAAATGGGTTCAATGCCCCAATCAAAAGACACAGGCTATCAGACTAGATTAAAAAACAAGACCCATCGATATGCTGTCTGCAAGAGACTCATTTTAGACCCAAGGACACCCCCAGATTGAAAGTGAGGGGGTAGAAAACCATTTACCATGCTCATGGACACCAAAAGAAAGCTGGGGTGGCAATCCTTATATCAGACAAATTAGATTTTAAACCAAAGACTGTAATAAGAGATGAGGAAGGACAGTATATCCTACTTAAAGGGTCTACCCAACAAGAAGATCTAACAATTGTAAATATCTATGCCCCTAACATGGGAGCAGCCAATTATATAAGGCAATTAATAACAAAAGCAAAGAAACAGATTGACAACAATACAATAATAGTGGGGGGCTTTAACACCCCCCTCACTGAAATGGACAGATCCTCTAAGCAAAAGATCAACAAGGAAATAAAGACTTTAAATGACACACTGGACCAAATGGACTTCACAGACATATTCAGAACATTCCATTCCAAAGCAACGGAACACACATTCTTCTCTAGTGCCCATGGAACATTCTCCAAAATTGATCACATCGTAGGTCATAAATCAGGTCTCAACCAGTACCAAAAGATTGGGATCATTCCCTGCCTATTTTCAGATCACCATGCCTTGAAACTAGAACTCAATCACTAGAGGAAAGTAGGAAAGAACTCAAATACATGGAGGCTAAAGAGCATCCTACTGAAGAATGAATGGGTCAACCAGGAAATTAAAGAAGAATTAAAAAAATACATGGAAACCAATGAAAATGAAAACACAACTGTTCAAAATCTCTGGGATGCAGCAAAGACAGTCCTAAGAGGAAAGTATATAGCAATACAAGCCTTTCTCAAGAAACAAGAAAGGTCTCAAGTACACAACCTAACCCTCCACCTAGAGGAGCTGGAGAAAGAACAGCAAATAAAGCCTAAACCCATCAGGAGAAGAGAAATCATAAAGATCAGAGCAGAAATCAATGAAATAGAAACTAAAGGAACAGTAGGACAGATCAACGAAACTAGGAGCTTGTTCTTTGAAAGAATTAACAAGATTGATAAACCCCTGGCCAGACTTATCAAAAAGAAAAGAGAAGGCACTCAAATCAACAAAATCATGAAAGAAAGAGGAGAGATCACAACTAATACCAAAGAAATACAAACAAGTATAAGAACATATTATGAGCAACTCTATGCCAGCAAAATAGATAACCTGGAAGAAATGGATGCATTCCTAGTGATGTATCAACTACCAAAACTGAACCAGGATGAAATAGAAAACCTGAACAGACCTATAACCACTAAGGAAATTGAAGCAGTCATCAAAAATCTCCCAAAACACAAAAGCCCATGGCCAGATGGCTTCCCAGGGGAAATCTACCAAACATTTCAAGAAGAATTCATACCTATTCTTCTGAAACTGTTCCAAAAAATAGAAACGGAAGGAAAACTTCCAAACTGATTTTATGAGGCCAGCATTACCTTGATCCCAAAACTAGACAAAGACCCCATCAAAAAGGAGAATTCCAGACCAAGATCCCTGATGAAAATGGATGCAAAAATTCTCACCAAAATACTAGCCAATAGGATCCAAAAGTACATTAGAAGGATTTTTCACCACGACCAAGTGGGATTTATCCCTGGGCTGCAAGTTTGGTTCAACATCCGCAAATCAATCAATGTGATACAATACATTAACAAAAGAAAGAACAAGAATCATATGATCCTCTCAATAGATGCAGAAAAAGCTTTTGACAAAGTACAGCCTCCTTTCTTGATCAAAACTCTTCAGAGTATAGGCATAGAGGGTACATACCTCAATATCATAAAAGCCATCTATGAAAAACCTACAGCGAATATCATTCTCAATGGGGAAAAACTGAGAGCTTTCCCCCTAAGGTCAGGAACGCGGCAGGGATGTCTACTATCACCACTGCTATTCAACATCGTATTGGAAGTCTTAGCCACAACAATCAGACAACAAAAAGAAATAAAAGGCATCCAAATCGGCAAAGAAGAAGTCAAACTCTCACTCTTTGCAGATGATATGATACTTTATGTGGAAAACCCCAAAGACTTCACCCCAAAACTGCTAGAACTCATACAGGAATTCAGTCAAGTAGCAGGATATAAAATCAATGCACCGAAATCAGTGGCATTCCTATACACCAACAACAAGACAGAAGAAAGAGAAATTAAGGAGTCGATCTCATTTACAATTGCACCCAAAACCATAAGATACCCAGGAATAAATCTAACCAAAGAGACAAAGGATCTGTACTCAGAAAACTATAAAATACTCATGAAAGAAATTGAGGAAGACACAAAGAAATGGAAAAACGTTCCATGCTCATGGATTGGAAGAACAAATATTGTGAAGATGTCAATGCTACATAGAGCAATCTACACATTCAATGCAATCCTCATCAAAATACCATCCACTTTTTTCAATGAAATGGAAGAAATATTCCTAAAATTTTTATGGAACCAGAAAAGACCGCGAATAGCCAGAGGCATGTTTAAAAAGAAAAGCAAAGCTGGCGGCATCAGAATTCCGGACTTCCAGCTCTATTACAAAGCTGTCATCATCAAGACAGTATGGTACTGGCACAAAAACAGATACATAGATTAATTGTACAGAATAGAGAGCCCAGAATTGGACCCTCAACTCTATGGTCAACTCATCTTTGACAAAGCAGGAAAGAATGTCCAATGGAACAAAGACAGTCTCTTCAACAAATGGTGTTGGGAAAATTGGATAGCTACATGCAGAAGAATGAAACTGGACCATTTCCTTACACCACACACAAAAATAGACTCCAAATGGTTGAAAGACCTCAATGTGAGACAGGATTCCATCTAAATCCTAAAGGAGAACACAGGGAGCAACCTCTTCAACCTCAGCTGCAGCAACTTCTTCCTAGAACCATCACCAAAGGCAAGGGAAGCAAGGGTAAAAGTGAACTCTTGGGACTTCATCAAGATAAAAAGCTTTTGCAAAGCAAAGGGAACAGTCAACAAAACCAAAAGACAACCGACAGAATGGGAGAAGATATTTGCAAATGACATATCAGATAAAGGGCTAGTATCCAAAATCTATAAAGAACTCATCAAACTCAACACCCAAAGAACAAGGAATCCAATCAAGAAATGGGCAGAGGACATGAACAGACATTTTTCCAAAGAAGACATCCAAATGGCCAACAGACACATGAAAAAGTGCTCAATATCGCTCAGCATCAGGGAAATCCAAATCAAAACCTCAATGAGATACCACCTCACACCAGTCAGAATGACTAAAATGAACAAGTCAGGAAACGACAGATGTTGGCGGGGATGCAGAGAAAGGGGAACCCTCCTACACTGTTGGTGGGAATGCAAGCTGGTGCAGCCACTCTGGAAAACAGTATGGACGTTCCTCAAAAAGTTGAAAATAGAGCTACCCTATGATCCAGCAATTGGACTTCTGGGTATTTACCCCAAAGATACAAAGGAGGGATCCGAAAGGGTACGTGCACCCCGATGTTTATAGCAGCAATGTCCACAATAGCCAAACTGTGGAAAGAGCCAAGATGTCCATCGACAGATGAATGGATAAAGAAGAAGTGGTATATATACACAATGGAATACTATTCAGCCATCAAAAGGAATGAGATCTTGCCATTTGCAACAACGTGGATGGAACTGGAGGGTATTATGTTGAGCGAAATAAGTCAAAAAGAGAAAGACATGTATCATATGACCTCACTGATATGAGGAATTCTTAATCTCAGGAAACAAACTGAAGGTTTGCTGGAGTGTGGGGTGGGGTGGGAGGGATGGGGTGACTGGGTGATAGACACTGTGGAGAGTATGTGCTATGGTGAGCACTGTGAATTGTGCAAGACTGTTGAATCTCAGATCTGTACCTCTGAAACAAATAATACAATATATGTTAAGAAAAAAAAAAAGAAGAAGGTAGCAGGAGGGGAAGAATGAAGCAGGGGAAATTGGAGGGGTAGACGAACCATGAGAGATGATGGACTCTGAAAAACAAACTGTGGGTTCTAGAGTGGAGGGGGGTGGGAAGATGGGTTTGCCTGGTGGTGGGTATTGAGGAGGGCACGTTCTGCATGGAGCACTGGGTGTTATGCACAAACAATGAATCATGGAACACTTCTTCTAAAACTAATGATGTAATGTATGGGGATTAACATAAGAATAAAAAAAAAAGAAAATAATGCTGCTATAATCACAGGGGTGCATGTATCCTTTGAATTAGCGTTTTCCTATTTTGGGATAAATACCCAGTAGTGTGATTACTGGATTGTAAGGTAGTTCTATTTTAAATTTTTAAGGAATCTCCATACTGTTTTCCACAGTCGCTGCACCAGTTTGCATTCCCACCAACAGTGCAAGAGGGTTTCCTTATCCCCACATCCTTGCCAACACTTGTTTCTTGAGTTTTCTTTTTTTTAAAAGATTTTATTTATTTATTTGTCAGAAAGAGAAAGCACAAGCAGGGAGAGTGGCAGGCAGAGGGAGAAGCAGGCTCGCTGCTAAGCAAGGAACCTGATGGGGGACTCGAATCCAGGACCCTGGGGTCATGACCTGAGGCGAAGGCAGATGCTTAACTGACTGAGCCACCCAGATGTGCCTGTTTCTTGAGTTTTTTATTTTAGCCATCTGACAGATGTGAAGTGGTATTTCTTTGTGTTTTGATTTGCATTTCCGTGATGATGAGTGATGTTGAGCATCTTTTCGTCTCTTTTGGCCACCTGAATTTCTTCTTTGGAGAAATGTCTGTTCATGTCTTCTGCCCAGTTTTGTTCGGATTATCTGTTTTTTAGGTATTGAGTTTATAAAATATTTATATATTTTGAATACTAACCCTTTATCAAAGATATCCTTTGCAAATGTCTTCTCTCATTCACTAGGTTTCCTTTTAATTCTCTTGATTGTTTTTGTCACTGTGTAGAAGTTTTTTTTTTTTTTTTGCTTGTTTGTTTGTTTTTGTTTTTGGATATAGTCCCAGTAGTTCTGTTCTATTGATATATGTGTTTATTTTTGTGTCAGTACCATACTGTTTTGATCACTACAGCTTTGTAATGTAACTTGAAGTCTGGTCCTGTGATGCCTCCAACTTTGCTTTTCTTTTCCAAGATTGTTTTGGCTATTCAACATCTTTTGTAGTTCCATACAAATTTAAGGATTATTTTTTCTGGTTCTGTGAGAAATACTGTTGGTATTTTGATATGGATTGCAATAAATCTGTAGATTACTTTGGGTAGTATAGACATTTTAATATTTGTTCTTCCAATCCATGAGCATGGAATGTGTTTCCATTTCTTTGTGTCTTCTTCAATTTCTTTCATCAGTAGTTTATAGTTTTCAGATACAGGTTTTTCACCTCTTTTGTTAGGTTTATTCCTATGCATCTTATTATTTTTTTGTGCAGTTGTAAATAGGATTGTTTTCTTAGTTTCTCTTTCTGTTACTTTATATAGGTGTATAGAAATGCAACAGATTTCTGTACATTGATTTTGTTTCCTGCCACTTTATTGAATTCATTTATCAGTTCTAGTAGCTTTTTTGGTGGGGTTTTTAGGGTTTTCTCTAGTATCATGTCATCTGCAAATAGTGGAAGTTTTTTGGATGCTTTTTATTTCCTTTTGTTGTCTGATTGCTGTGGGCAGGACTTCCAGTACTATGTTGATTACAAGTGGTCATAGTGGACATCCTTGTCTTGTTCCTGACTTTAGGGGAAAAGCCCTCAGTTTTTCCTCATTGAGTATGTTGCTTACTGTCAGTTTTTTTATATAAGGCTTTTATTATGTTGAGGTATGTTCCCTCTAAACCTACTTTGTTGAAGGTTTTTTATCATGAATAGATATTGTATTTTGTCAAATGCTTTTTCTGTATCTATTGAAATGATCATATAGTTTTTATCCTTTCTCTTATTGATGTGTTGTATCACATTGATTGAATCAGTGGGATTCAATCCCATTGAATTCTGGGAATAAATCCCACTTGATTGTGGTGAGTGATTTTTTAAATCTATTGTTGGATTCAGTTTGCTGGTATTGTGTTAAGTATTTTTGCCTCTATGCTCATCAGAGTTACTGGCCTGTAGTTCTCTTTTTCTGTCAACACCTCTGCCCCCCAAATCCTTTTTACAAATCCCAAACTTCCCCTATTTATCTCAAAAGACTTGTAGCTATTGTGAAAATTTGAATTTAGGAAACAAAAGCTTTTTTTAGAGGAACTTGCATTTTTCCCCAAGACTTTGAGTTTAAATATTCTACCTGGTCTTCTGTAGAAACACTTATCTAGCCATCTCTTTGAAATTCTCACTTCAGGGAAGTAATTATCAGGGCAAAAAAGAAAGGTTATTTGGAACCTAGGCAAAAGAAATATCCTAAAGGTCTTCTCCACAAATATTAGTAAAACGTTTAAGCAATCTGAGCAGGTAAACTTAACTTATTCCATCTCCCAGAAACAGAATTTGGATCCCACTGTTCTTTTACAAATTAGTGAGTTTTGCATTATTATGCCTGTCTCAGGGTTAAAATTTTAAAACAAAACCTATAAGATCTTTTTGTCTGTATGTTTGTGTATGCCTACGTATGTGTGTTATTAATGTGTTTTTTCCTATTTCCAGATGGTATTGCCAAACTTAATTTATGAAGAGCTCTATTTAATTGGCTTAAAGAAAATTAAATGTTTATGTAAATCAAGTATATTCTCAGAAATATAGAAACTAAGCAAATGTTTTTTAAGTTCACATGATCTAGGATAATCTTTGGTAAGTAAAAGCTAGTTTGTTGATTGATTTAATTTAACAGGCTTGTCTTTAGAGTTATAGGCATTAAATATAATGCAGACATAAACTTTTATTCTACCTAGGTTTATGAAAAGTCAAATACTCGTGATTTCTCTGTTACAGAGTTTGTCAGCAAGAAAGATAATTTAGGATGATATTTAGCCATTTAATGTCTTATGAAACTTTCACAAGTAATCTAATCATAATTATTAAAATCAAGTAAATTAAACAGATATAAGATTAATATTTATAGATAAGAAGTTTGGTGACAAACTTCTCTCTGAGTTGTAGTTTCTCCAGACCAACTAAGCCCTCTCTCCATTGTGTCAGACTCTCTAACCCTGACCCTGCAAATCAGTATCCCTGCCTTTAGCTAACAACTCCAAAGTCAGGAAACTTTGTATCTCAGCTCTGTAATAGAAAGACAAATCAGAAAAATAATGTCTGTGTGAGATACAGACCCTTAGATCTTAGGTGGCTTCTAGGCCTGTAATTTTTCTAATTTGAAGCTTTGTCCGATCACTCTGAACTCCTATCCCAATGCCATGGGAAGACCTCTTTTGGCAGTACTATGTATGCTCCTCCAGGTTTATCTTTATGTAAGGAGTAGCACCCCCTCATGCATGGCCAGCTCAATGTTTAAATAGATGGAAAATGATCAGAAGCTGTGATCTGAGCTGCCTAGTGTCATCTCTGACTGTCCACAACCAAACTGAGACTTTATGTTGGGTCGTACCTATCAACCTCCATTACATTCTCAAATGGGAATTACCAGGAGGCATTGATGATTCAAAATCACTTCTTCTGGCAGATCTTTCTCCCCTGACTAGGAGTAAATATAAATAAGACTGTGATCAGGAACTTCCAACTCTTGACAATATCACAGAACCTACTTCTAAAGCAATAGCTGCCCAACAAAAATTCCTAGACTTTCTAGCCAAAGTTGTTCTTGATAATATGATAACCCTTAATTATCTTTTAGCTATGCAAAAGGATGTGTGTGATGTAACCAATAACACTTGCTGCACTGGGACTAACACTTCGGAGGAAATTAACACTCAGCTACATAAAATCACTAAACAAGCCACATTGCTTAAGAAAGTGACTCCTTTGATGGGATCATTCTTTGATTTATTTTATCTACATTTGTCTGGGTCATGGGTACCAAGGCTTCAGAGATCCCTCCAAACATTGGGTATTATTCTGCTTATGGTCAGTCTAATAGTCTCTCTGATGTGCTGCATTCTCTCAAAACCTTTATATCATGTGTGTAGCCCTTGACAACCAGACAAATGATCTCCCTTTGCCAAGGGCCCAGATGGAATGAATGAAATGGCCAAGTGAAGGGACCCCAACGTTGATATCCTAACCTATCAATTCCAGTTGGAGATTTAACCTCCAACATCAACAAAAACTTTATTTCAGAGTGGCATGAATATCTTTAGTGGAGTACATTCTTACTATCTGGCACTGTAAGAAACCCCAGGCTCATTCTACATATTTCCTGTCCCAATTTTAGAATCATCCATTTAATAAGGAGCCCTGGTTCCTTTTTTTTTAAAAAAATTTTTATTGTTATGTTAATCACCATACATTACATCATTAGTTTTTGATGTAGCGTTCCATGATTCTTGTTTGTGCATAACACCCACTGCTCCATGCAGAATGTTCCCTCTTTAATACCCAATCACCAGGCTAACCCATTCTCCCATCCCCCTCCCCTCTACAACCCTCAATTTGTTCTTCAGAGTCCATCGTCTCTCATGGTTCATCTCCCCCTCCGATATTCCCCCCTTCAATCTTCCCCTCCTGCTAACTCTTCTTTTTTTTTTTTTTCTTAACATATAATGTATTATTTGTTTCAGAGGTATAGATCTTTGATTCAACAGTCTTGCAGAATTCACAGTGCTCACCATAGCACATACTCTCCCCAGTGTCTATCACCCAGCCACCCCATCCCTCCCACCCCACCCCCCACTCCAGCAACCCTCAGTTTGTTTCCTGAGATCAAGAATTCCTCATATCAGTGAGGTCATATGATACATGTCTTTCTCTGATTGACGTATTTCGCTCAGCATAATACCTTCCAGTTCCATCCATGTAGTTGCAAATGGCAAAATCTCATTCCTTTTGATGGCTGCATAATATTCCATTGTATATATATACCACATCTTCTTTATCCATTCATCTGTCCATGGACATCTTGGCTCTTTCCACAGTTTGGCTATTGTGGACATTGTTACTGTAAACATCAGAGTGCACGTCCACGTTCGGATCCCTACATTTGTATCTTTGGGGTAAATACCCAGAAGTGCAATTGCTGGTTCGTATGGTAGCTCTATCTTCAACTTTTTGAGGAACCTCCATACAGTTTTCCAGAGTGGCTGCGCCAGCTTGCATTCCCACCAACAGTGTAGGAGGGTTCCCCTTTCTCCGCATCCCCGCCAACATCTGTCGTTTCCTGACTTGTTCATTTTAGTCATTCTGACTGGCGTGAGGTGGTATCTCATTGAGGTTTTGATTTGGATTTCCCTGATGCTGAGCGATATTGAGCACTTTTTCATGTGTCTGTTGACCATTTGGATGTCTTCTTTGGAAAAATGTCTGTTCATGTCTTCTGCCCATTTCTTGATTGGATTCTTCGTTCTTTGGGTGTTGAGTTTGATGAGTTCTTTATAGATTTTGGATACTAGCCCTTTATCTGATATGTCATTTGCAAATATCTTCTCCCATTCTGTCAGTTGTCTTTTGGTTTTCTTGACTGTTTCTTTTGCTTTGCAAAAGCTTTTTATCTTGATGAAGTCCCAATAGTTCATTTTTGCCCTTGCTTCCCTTGCCTTTGGCAATGTTTCTAGGAAGAAGTTGCTGCAGCTGAGGTCGAAGAGGTTGCTGCCTGTGTTCTCCTCAGGGATTTTGATGGACTCCTGTCTCACATTTAGGTCTTTCAACCATTTTGAGGCTATTTTTGTGTGTGGTATAAGGAAAGGGTCCGATTTCATTCTTCTGCATGTGGCTGTCCAATTTTCCCAACACCATTTGTTGAAGAGACTGTATTTTTCCCATTGGACATTCTTTCCTGCTTTGTCGAAGATGAGTTGACCATAGAGTTGAGGGTCCATTTCTGGGCTTTCTATTCTCTTCCATTGATCTATGTGTCTGTTTTTGTGCCAGTACCATACTGTCCTGATGGTAACAGCTTTGTAATAGAGCTGGAAGTCTGGAATTTTGATGCTGCCAGCTTTGCTTTTATTTTTCAACATTCCTCTGGCTATGCGGGGTCTTTTCTGGTTCCATACAAATTTTAGGATTATTGGTTCCATTTCTTGGAAAAAAGTGGATGGTATTTTGATGAGGATTGCATTGAATGTGTAGATTGCTCTAGGTAGCATTGACATCTTCACAATATTTGTTCTTCCAATCCATGAGCATGGAACATTTTTCCATTTCTTTGTGTCTTCCTCAATTTCTTTCATGAGTATTTTATAGTTTTCTGAGTACAGATCCTTTGTCTCTTTGGTTAGATTTATTCCTAGGTATCTTATGGTTTTGGGTGCTATTGTAAATGGGATCAACTCCTTAATTTCTCTTTCTTCTGTCTTGTTATTGGTGTATAGGAATGCCACTGACTTCTGTGCATTGATTTTATATCCTGCCACTTGACTGAATTCCTGTATGAGTTCTAGCAGTTTTGCGGTGGAGTCTTGGGGTTTTCCACTTAAAGTATCATATCATTTGCAAAGAGTGAGAGTTTGACTTCTTCTTTGCCAATTTGGATGCCTTTGATTTCTTTTGTTGTCTGATTGCTGTGGCTAGGACTTCTAATACTATGTTGAATAGCAGTGGTGATAGTGGACATCCCTGTCACGTTCCTGACCAGCTCCTAGTTTCATTGATGTCTTCTACTGCTCTTTTGGTTTCTATTTCATTGATTTCTGCTCTGATCTTTATGATTTCTCTTCTCCTGCTGGGTTTTGGCTTTATTTGCTGTTCTTTCTCCAGCTCCTTTAGATGTAGGGTTAGGTTGTGTACTTGAGACCTTTCTTGTTTCTTGAGAAAGGCTTGTGTTGCTCTATAGTTTCCTCTTAGGACTGCCTTTGCTGCATCCCAAAGATTTTGAACAGTTGTGTTTTCATTTTCAATGGTTTCCATGAATTTTTTTAATTCTTCTTTAGTTTCCTCGTTGACCCATTCATTCTTTAGTAGGATGCTCTTTAGCCTTCATGTATTTGAGTTCTTTCCAACTTTCCTCTTGTGATTGAGTTCTAGTTTCAAAGCATTGTGGTCTGAAAATAGGCAGGGAATGATCCCAAACTTTTGGTACTGGTTGAGACCTGATTTATGACCTAGGATGTGATTTATTCTGGAGAATGTTCCATGGGCACTAGAGAAGAATGTGTATTCCATTGCTTTGGGATGGAATGTTCTGAATATATCTGTGAAGTCCATTTGGTCCAGTGTGTCATTTAAAGTCTTTATTTCCTTGTTGATCTTTTGCTTAGATGATCTGTCCATTACAGCGAGGGGGGTCTTAAAGTCCCCCACTATTATTGTATTGTTGTCAATGTGTTTCTTTGCTTTTGTTATTAATTGCCTTATATAATTGGCTGCTCCCATGTTAGGGGCATAGATATTTACAATTGTTAGATCTTCTTGTTGGATAGACCCTTTAAGTAGGATATAGTGTCCTTCCTCATCTCTTATTACAGTCTTTGGTTTAAAATCTAATTTGTCTGATAGAAGGATTGCCACCCCAGCTTTCTTTTGGTGTCCATGAGCATGGTAATTGGTTTTCCACCCCCTCACTTTCAATCTGGGGGTGTCTTTGGGTCTAAAATGAGTCTCTTGCAAACAGCATATCGATGGGTCTTGTTTTTTAATGCAATCTGATAGCCTGTGTCTTTGGATTGGGGCATTTAGCCCATTACAAACTTAGGGTAACTATTGAAAGATATGAATTTAGTGCCATTGTATTGCCTGTAAGGTGACTATTACTGTATATTGTCTGTGTTTCTTTCTGGTCTATATTGCTTTTAGGGTCTCTCTTTGCTTAGATGACTCCTTTCAAGATTTCTTGTAGGGCTGGTTTCGTGTTTGCAAATTCCTTTAGTTTTTGTTTGTCATGGAAGCTTTTTATCTCTCCTTCTATTTTCAATGACAGCCTAGCTGGATAAAATATTCTTGGCTGCATATTTTTCTCATTTAGTGCTCTGAATATATCCTGCCAGTCCTTTCTGGCCTGCCAGGTCTCTGTGGATAGGTCTGTTGCCAATCTAATGTTTCTACCATTGTAGGTTACATATCTCTTCTCCTGAGCTGCTTTCAGGATTTTCTCTTTGTCTCTGAGACTTGTAAGTTTTACTATTAGATGTCAGGGTGTTGACTTATTTTTATTCATTTTGAGAGGGGTTCTCTGTGCCTCCTGTATTTTGATGCCTGTTTCCTTCCCCAAATTAGGGAAGTTCTCTGCTATAATTTGCTCCATTATACCTTCTGCCCCTCTCTCTCTTTCTTCTTCTTCTGGGATCCCAATTATTCTAATGTTGTTTCATCTATGGTATTACTTAGCTCTCCAATTCTGCCCTCATGGTCCAGTAGTTGTTTATCTCTCTTTTTCTCAGCTTCTTTATTTTCCATCATTTGATCTTCTATATTACTGATTCTCTCTTCGGCCTCATTTATTCTAGCAGTTAGCACCCCCATTTTTGATTTCACCTCATTAATAGCCTTTTTGATTTGGACTTGGTTAGATTTTAGTTCTTTTATTTCTCCAGAAAGGGTTTCTCTAATAGCTTCCATGCTTTTTTCAAGCCCAGCTATTATCTTTAAAGTGATGATTCTGAACTCTAGTTCTGACATCGTACTAATGTCTGTATTGAGTAGGTCCCTGGCAGTCGGTAGTACCTCTTGTTCTTTTTGTTGAGGTGATTTTTTCCATCTTGTCATATTGTCCAGAGGAGAATAGTTTAATGAGAGAACAAAATGTTAAAAGGATAACAACATCCCCAGATAATATACTCTAAACAAATCAGAAAAGACCTGAAGCAGTGGGATAAGAAAGGAAAGAAAGAAAAAAGAAAAAGCAAAAAAAAAAAAAAAAGATAAAAAGAAAACAAAAAAACAGAACAAAACCAAAAAAAAACAGAATATGATCAAATATGATCAGGCTGGTGCATAGATCAGTGCCACACACTAGGTTTTGGGTATATTTTGGACTGTTAGAAGATAGTGCCTCCCAAAATTTTAAAGAAAGAAAAACTTATATATGTACAAAAATAAGGGTTGATATGATGAAGAGATTGAATATGAATGTAATGATGAAAATTATAAAAGATTTTATAAAGGGAATTGATAAGAAGTTGTTTGAAAAAGAAAAGAGGATTTAAAAGAAAAAAAAAAGGGAGAGAATGTGATCAGGCAGGAGAGTAGAACAAAACCACACACTAGAGATTTAGGGTATATTTTGATCTGTTAGAAGAAACTATCTCAAAATTTTAAAGAGAGAATAACTTATATATATATGCCAAAAATACGGGTAACTACTATGAAGGGATAGAATATGACTCTAAAAATGAAAATTAAAAATGTTTTTTAAAAAAGGGATTGATAAGATGTTGGTCAAAAAAGGGAAAAAGAAAAATTCAAAAAAAAAAGACAGTTAAAAAAAATTAACTTTGAAAGACTACGGAATCATGGTTAAGAAGCCATGGTATTTATGTGCAGTATTCCCCTAGCGCTGGAGTTCTGCCGTTCTCATTGATCGGTAAACTTGGTCTTGGCTGACTGTTCTTGCTGATCTTCTGGGGGAGGCGCCTGTTGCTGTGGTTCCCAAATATCTTTGCCAGAGGCAGAATTGCCCCGCCCTTGCCCGGTCTAGGCTAAGTAATATGCTTGGGTTTGCTCTCGGGAGCTTTTGTTCCCTGCAAGCTTTCCATACAGCTTTGGAGGTCGAGAGTGAAAATGGCGGCCTCCCAATCTCCGCCCCGGAGGAGCCGAGAACTTGGGGCCTCACTTCTCAGTGAGCCCCCAGAGAAAATCAGTCACTCGCGTCTCCCCGGTCTCCCGCCACACTCCTTGCTCACCCGGCCTGTGACCAAGCGTTTCTATCTCTGGCACCTGATTCGGTGTGGAGTCTCCAAACTGAGCAGATCCCTGTGGTGCCCTCCCATTCCACTTCTCCCAGGGAAGAAAGATGAGTCTCCCCGGATCTGCCACTTGTTGGGTCCCTGCTTCCAGAAATTGGTCTCTTTTCTGTTCAGAGAGTTGTTGCTATTCTTTTCTTCGATCTCCTGTTGAGTTTGTAGGTGTTCAGAATGGTTTGATCCCTATCCAGCTGAATTCCTGAGACCAGACGAAATCCAGATCTCTTACTCCTCCACCATCTTGCTCTGCCCTTCCCCTGGTTTCTTTTATTAGAGAAAATTTGAAACCAGTCTGTGGGCATAGGTATGCTCCTTGCTGCTGAGGTGTTATGACTTCTAGCCCTGTCAGGTAACAGAGGAAATACGTTGGGTGTACTGATCTATCTATCATCTATCTATCATCTATTTATCTATCTATCTATCTATCTATCTATCTATCTATCTATCTATCTATTTATCTATCATCTATCTCTATCATCTATATTTATTAATAAATATTTCTATATGTAATCCTTTATATTTATTAAGATGAACATGGGTTCATCTTGAGGTTTCCAACTTTAATGCAGTACCACTCAGATCACTTAGGTCTTTTGTCCTTGCTTGTCTGTCTCCTCCCCTTCAAATGGTTAGAAATCTGATTCCCACCACCTACTAACATTTTTTTAACTATTCAGTTTTAATATCAGTATATAGCAGTATCAGAATTGTTAACCATATCCCATGGGATGCAAGTTTATCAACTAGATCACAGTTCTTATCTCCTGCTCCTTTTGCCTTTAGTTTTCACCTTTGACTCCACTGTTTTCCAACATTACTTAGATCAATATTTTATTCATCACCCCTTTTAGTGAGATTGTTTCTTATATTTGTAACAGAGGTTATTTTGTCATTCTCTGCTTTCCATCTTGACATTTTGGGTCCTTCAAAATAATTTTTTAATTTGTGTAGATTAAAATTCACTCTGTGATGCAAAGTTCTATGACTTCTGACAAATGTATAGTATCATGTATTTACAATTACAATATCATACAGAATATTTTCTCTTCCCTAAAAATTCCCCTGTACTTCACCTTTTGAACCTGATGCAATAACTACTCCAACTCTATTGTTTTATCTTTCCCAGAATGTATTTTGGACTCTTAATAGTACATAAACTTTCCATACTAGCTTCTTTCACTTAGAAATATGCATCTGAGATTTTTTAAAAAAGATTTTATTTATTTATTTTGAGAGAGAGAACAAAAGAGAGCACAAGCAGGGGAGGGAAATAGGGAGAGGGAGAAGCAGACTTCCCACTAAGCAGGAAGCCTGATGCGGGGCTTGATCCCAGGACCCTGGGATCATGACCTGAGCCAAAGGCAGATGCTTAACTGACTGAGCCACCCAGGTGCCCCTCTATGCAGCACCTGAGATTTATCTATTTTTTTTTGTAGTCTTTTGTAGTCCATGTCTTTTAATCCTTGAATAATATTATACTGTATGGATGTTCCATATTTTTTATCCATTCACCTATTAAAAGTCAGCTTGCCTTGCTTGCTTGAAATTTTGATGTTTATGAATAAAAATGCTATAAATATGCAGATTTTTGTGTAGGTGTTCTTTATAAAATTGAAGAAGTTTTTATTTGTAAGTTTATTGAGAATTTTTATCATGAATGGGTGTTGAATTATCTCAAATGCCTTTTATGCATCAACTGATATAACTATATAACTTTTTTTGGCTTGTTAATTTGGTGGGTTATAATTCAAATGTTGAATCAGCTTTGTATCAAGGAAGTGATTATTGTTTACTTGTTTTCAATATCATTAATTTATCCTCATTTTTATTATTTCTTTTTCTTCTCCTTGTTTGAGGCTTACATTCCACTTTTCGAAAATCTGGTTTACATTCTTCTTTTCAAAAATCTGGTTTCCTAAAAGAGAAGGTTAGATTATTGATTTTAGGTTTTTCTTCTTTTTAAATATATACATTTAGTGACATAAAATTTTCTCTAAAAGAAAGAAGATAGTAGGAGGGGAAGAATGAAGGGGGGGAAATCAGAGGGGGAGATGAACCATGAGAGACGATGGACTCTGAAAAACAAACTGAGGGTTCTAGAGGGGAAGGGGGTGGGAGGATGGGTTAGCCTGGTGATGGGTATTAAAGAGGGCACATTCTGCATGGAGCACTGGGTGTTATGCACAAACAATGAATCATGGAACACTACATCAAAAACTAATGATGTAATGTATGGTGATTAACATAACAATAAAAAAGTGAAAAAATTTTTTCTCTAAAGATTTATTTCACTGTATCTCACAAACATTGATGGTTAAAATAATTTTCATTTTGTTAAAGATATCTTTAAATTTCTTTGACCCATGGGTCATATAGAAGTTTGTTGTATACTTCTAAAATACTTAACAATTTTCTGTCAATATTTCTATTGCTGATTTCTAGTTTAATTCCATTGTGGTCTCAGAAATCTACTTTATATGATTGCTATTGTTTTAACTTCATTAATGTGTTATTTAAAGACCAGAGTAACGTCTGTCTTGGTTTCATGTGAGCTAAAGAAGAATGTGTATTCTGATATTATTGCATGAATTATTCTCTAAGTGTCAATTAGATCAAGATGTTTAGTGCTACTCAGGTCAGCTAGATCTTTACTGATTTTCTGCCAGCTTAATCTATTGATTACTGACAGAAGCATGTTGAAATATCCCAGTTAATTTTTTCTATTCCTCTTTTTCAGTTGTATCATTTTTGTTTGTTTATTTGTTTGTTTTTCTCATGTACTTTGATGCTCTGCTGTTAGGAGCATAAATGCTTAGAAATTTTATGTCTCTTTAACGATTGACCTTTTAGCAATTATGTAATGCCACTCTATTTATTTTTCCTCATTCTGAAGACTGTTTTATCTAAGATTAATACATCTATTCCAGCTTTCTTTCTGATTAGGATTAGTATGGTATATCTTTCTCCATCTCTTTACTTTTAACTTGTCAAAGATTTTATATTTAAAGTTTTTTTAGCAACTAATAATTAATTAAAATAGTGATTTAAGCATCTACAGTGACAACTTTAATCTCTACTCTTGGCTTAGTACTGATGGAAGTACTCTGCTTAACAATCTTGGACACCTTAATGAGATACTTGAGGATTCTCATGTGGAAATCATCTCAACTCTTAGAGCCTTCATCACAAGTAGTTTTTCTGATGATTCTCAGAACTTTGATAGACATCTAAACTGGTCCTTTCAATATAAGGTTTCTTTCCTTTGTTCTGCTAATCAAGTCAACACTTGCTTCCTCTTGGTAATAGGAACTGAGTTAACTAGGACTTGAGTTGAAGATTTAAAAAAAAAATCTGGCCAAGAGTTTGGCTATGTGTCATATTTGCTGTACCTGTAGGTGCCAGGGGCCACAAATCAGTCTTCTTCTTGCTTTTGTCTTCCCTCTAGAATTTGGTCATCCCTAAATACTCCTCTTCAGAGAGAGTCTGTCTTGAAGTTCTTTCAGGTATAATCTGTTAATGTTGGTGTGATGCTTGTGTGTGGCAGAACGGAAACATTTTATACCCTTACAATTAAGTGTCTGTGTTTTAGTGGGCTTTGGGCCTAGACTATGACTTTCACAAGTGTTTCTTAGCTTTGTTCCCCACCCCCCAAGTGAAAAAAGGACGGAAAGGGTAGAGGGTACTGGAACCAGAGAAATGTCCTTCTCCAAGGTGGGATCTTTTTCCCTGAACAGTACAATTTTGCTATAAAGAACAATATGATGTATTGCATAATAGATTCTTTTCTTTCCCCTGCCAGCACCACAAAGGGATCTTTCTTGGTTCTTTATTATGAAAAGCTAACGGGTTCCTATAGGTAAAAATCTACAAAAGTGTGAGGCCACCCTAAGACTACACTGCTCAGTTTCTCCTTCTCAAGTTTATCTACGCTCATCCTCCACCATTTCATGATAATTACCACTTAAATGCTTGTTTCCAGCTCGTGGCTCCACAGCTTCTACTCCAGGTAACATAATGTTGGTTGTGACTTCAGATTTGCTCATCTGTCCAGATTTCACTGTTGGTTTGCCTTGCAATCTCAGTTCTCTGGGAGGTGAGGAAAAAAGTTGGTTTTTGTTTTTTTCAGCTTTTTTAATGTAAGACTGCACTGGTGACTTCCAAGCTTTTAACATGTCAGAGCTGAAACTAGTTATTTTATGAAGAGTTATGGGTAGATATCTGAACCAAGTACACTACATTTGAGGTTGATGTTCAAATTTTTATGCCCACTCATCATTTCTTTATTTTTCAATAAACCTCTGAACTCAAGGCTCTGGGGTTTATCAACTCAGCTGCAAATATGGCCCTGACTCTGTTAAACTTACAATTCTAGCAGGAAAGATATAAAGTTATAATAAATTGTTTGACTATTATTTTAAATATTACACACAAGAGTATATAACAAAGGAAATTGTATTTTCTAGAGTGTTACTTTCTAGATAAAGCAACAATTTAGTTGAGATTTGACAAATGATAGGAGTTTTTCTGTCAGAACTTTAAAATAAGAACAAAAACCATTTTTTTAATTGAAAAAGACCTAACCTGAAAAATCTAGACCTAGCAATTTCTTAAAATGCTTTAGTATAATGTGACATTAAATGACTGGTCTTTACTGGTTGTTTTCATCTTTAATGTCATAAACTTCTTGCATCAGAAAGCATGTGAATGCAATTTCTCATCTTCCCCCCACCCTGAGGTACAGAAGAGGAGGAAATATTAATAAGTTCATGTACTGTCTTGGCTTTTTGATTGTTGATGTAAGTCACAGTCAAGTTACTCCAACCAAAGGAAAAGCTAGACATTTCTTCTAGAAGTTTAAATTATCTAAAAAAAAAATCAGTAAAACTTAAACTTGTTTACTGCTACGTACATAGTGAGATATTTTTCATACTTAAATTACTCAGAAAACAGCTTTGTAAATCTTTTCCTAGATCTGTATTTTTCTGACATACGTTTTTATAATTTGTGAAAATTAGAAATATTGGATACATATACTTAAGAAATTACATTGTATAATTTCTATTCTGGTTTAAGTCTTCAAAAAGTCTCTACATTTTTTGAGTCTTTTAAAGTTTCCATCAGCTCCCCATTTAATAAAGCTTGTGGGGTACTTCTATTAATTAGGAAGTCATTGATTGACAAAATATCGTGAGATGTTTTTCAAATTAAACAATACCATAGATCTTTTATTTATTATATGCTAATGATCTCTAACTTATTACCAACCTTACCTGACCCATCATTAACAATATTTATTCTTCTTTACATCATGTATGGATTACTTTGCTCACAGCTGGGATCTTGTATGATTTCCCCAGAGAAGTTGCAATAGTTTCTAGAATGTAAGCCATTTCTTTCATGAAAAACAAGGGCTCACAACTGTAGTAACTCAGGCCAATATGCTGTATATTTAGTGAAATATCTATAGCAATACATGTGAAATGAATTGAAGTAATAGATCAACTCTTATAGTTGATTATTCCCTGGGATTTGGTATCTGAAACTTTATTATTCATGTTTAGTTTTCAGGGACTTAAAATTTAGCTCTTCCTATTTTGAAGGCCCAGTGGTGTGATACTTTATAATTTTTAAGTCATTTCCATGTACTTTGAATCATTAGCAATATGCATGTTAGAAAGAAAGATGTATAAATTAGTTTAGATTCATAACCTAGTTTGTAACCCTATGATTATGAACCAGAACTCCAAAATCTATTGGAATTTTTCATATATATTATATGGAAATAAATATTTGGTATGTTTCTAATATCAATATAGGGAAAATAGTTCACATACTGAATATTTCTAGTTTCAGCAGGATGAACACTTTATTTTTATTTATTTATTTTTTTAGGGTGACATTTTAAATATAAGAGAAAAATGTACCCTTATCATGGGTAGATAACTCAGTTTTTTGTATGTTGGTCTAACCACATCATTATACTGCTACTTTATTTTTTTTGGTAAAGTTAATAATATTAAGAGAATAATTTTTTAAAAAACCTATGTCCTAGGATCAGGTGCAAGCTAATGTTTTTTATGTGAAATTGGAAAAAAATAAAGCATTTTCTAGGAATTCTGCTATGAGTTCATGATAGGTGACATGTATACATTTGTTATTGAATCTAATGAGTGCTAGATTCTGAATGCAGCTCTGGAAATACAAAATTGGCTAATACTGATTCCTATACTTGAAAAGTTGAGCATCTATCTCATAGGGAAAGCAAACTCATACAGTACTAATCACACAGCACTAAAAATACCTTTAAAGAAGTTTGAGAAAAGTGCTAAGGAAGCCCAGAAAAGAGAAAACTGTTTGAGTAGGGGCATTTGGAAAGACTTTCCCAGAGTGATATTTGGATTGGAGCTCCCCCTGGCCCGTTTCCTTTGAATTTCCTCAGAAAGCCAGTTAATTCATACCTAAGAATATCAAATGCCAAAATTTCATTATAATATCCCTTCACTTCGGCACGGTAAAAGGATGTTCACTGCTTGGGAGCATTGCCAAAAGACAAATAACTATAGAATAGTTCCCTTGGAAAATTTATGGCTGCTTTGGAGTCACGTTTTTTAAGGCTTTTTATCTTGCCAACTTCTTTCCCATTTTAACAATTTCTATTGTTTAGGAAACTATTTTGGGTACAAAATTGCACTTACTCAGAGCTGTGTAGTCACTAAACTCTCAAGGCTTACTTTTCTAATTTATTTTCTATTATTAACTGGGCCAGTTATAGTGCAGGCATTTTTAGAACCACCTGAAATAGAGTATGTCCCATGAAACATTGCTCTTTTGAATGAGCAGTATCAGATTAGAATGATTTATTTTCTTTGAAAAAGTCTGATAATCTTAGTAGTAGTATAGCATTAATTGTAAGATTCCAGTTTTAACATCTGTTTATGTAAGTTCTGCCTGAGTTACAGGTGAGTAGAAAGAAGAGAACCAACTTTCATTTTCCATGTGAATTTAAAAAGAATGGAAACATAACTGAGGAGGATTTAAAAACAACCAAAATAAATGAACAAAACCCAACCAAGCAACACTGGTGATTAACTTTGAATATTCAGTATCTCTTGTAAGGAAAACAGAAGGTAAGGGATTATATTTTGAATGGCCTACATTGGCCATCTAATGGCCCACAGTGTCATGACCCAACTGCAGGAAGGTTCATGATGTCAAGAGAGTTTAACAGTTCCTTCTGAATGTATTCGTTTCCAGTAACCAAATGGAAATGAAGTGAAAAAAAAAGTAAATACAGGAGCTAAAAACCCAATTATTAATTTCAAACTGTGAAATTCCTATAAGCTTCTTTTCTTCTTTTCACTGATTTTATAATGGTTCACAATTTTCCTGTGTGGGACTGGCAATTCTGCTTTGCTCACCTAATTTAAACAGTACCATTTGACATTTTGGGGTTATCTAATAATGGAGTCAGCCAGGCAATCAGCTTTAGTATTATGCATTTCATGACTGAAAGGAAAAAAAATTTAAAAGACAGGCTAGCTTGGTTTAATTTCATTGGATATTAGCATTTTTCAAATGCAAAGCAGTATTAGTGATGGAAAGTAGGTTAAAACATGGCTAGTTTGCTAATAAGGAAAAGTATATTTTTTTTCCAAAAATGACAATGCTATTGAATGAAACTTCAATACATGCAAAGTAGCAAAATTCTTGGTCTTTATGAGTCCCTTGATTTCTAGTAATAGATTCATTAGGGGATGAGAGAAGCATAAAAAGATTATGGGTATTAAAATAGGTGATTTGTAAAAGAGTAAATAGCAACAGATTAAAAAGAGGCAAAAAGAGGTGGTATTCATATTCTCCTTGGGGAGGGAAAGGGAAGGAGAGGAATTGAGTCTCAGAACAGTTTAAATGGGTAATAGGGCATGCACAGCAGTGGCATTTAATGAAATTCTAAACTCTACCTCCTCTCATTAAGTTGATTCATGGAGTCAGTAACAGGGGAATAACGGGCAAGTGCGGCCTGCTGTGAAAATGACCACATGTCCCACATCCATCAGTTTAACCTCTGAAAAAAGGGGCCTAGAAACTGCAGTCTCTTACAGGTCTTCTTCATCTCCTTTCACGCTGTTATTGCTCCAAGCTTTTCTGTGAGTTTAGTCCCTGCTTGCTATCCTCATTACCTGATTGGCACTGCATAAACCCAGACATTCCTCCTGAAAGGGCCAAAATTCTCCTATTACTTTCTTTGTTATCTTTTTTATGGACTCAAAATGGAACACAAGTTCACAAAGAAAGAGATGATACCAGCTTTCCTCTGGTGAAGTTGGGGGAGTGGTGATAAATTAGTGGCAGAAGAAAACTTGTAAACTGAGACGATTTTATCTTGTATAACAATTGCTTAAATAACACCTGAAGAGATTTAATGAAGCTAATATTTAGCCTCTGAAATTCAAAGTTTTTTTTTTTTAATTTACCACCTTTTATTACTAAGCTTAGCTATTTTCATCTAACAGTAGCTAAATGACACCATCCTTAGGAAATTACAAATTTATATGGTCAAGATCTTTTCAGTGAAGTAACCATGAATCCTAATCTCCTCCCCATTTTTTTCCTGGCCTTAGAAAGAGATTAAGTACCTGTTCAGTTAACTGATTTATTTCCCCTCTTCAGGGCCACAAAAAGGAACTCTCTGAAAAAGAAAATCTAATGACCCAAGGTCCCTGTCTAAAAGAACATGGGGATTTATGAGATTGAACAGAAAGGATTTTCCTCTCATCCAATGAGCTGTTCTTGTTTCCAATGGCATTTCTTTCCAGGAATAGAGCTCCACATAACTTTTCCTGATATCTTTACAATAATTTGGGGGAATATGTTTCTGGTATAATTCATAAACAGCAGAATTTCTTGGGTGTATTTTTATGATATTTTTTAAAATAAGCGATTTCAAAGTATATTAATAGAAAGAATATAACAGCAAAGAATTGAAGAGATACAGATTTGCCTGAAGTTGTTCTCTTGAAATGGTCAAAACAATGAGGAGGGCACAAAGCAAAAGTAGTCCCCATATTGGCAGGGATACTCATACTCACATATATTCCCCACATCAGTATGAAGTAAGGAGGCAGGCTAAAGTCCAGGACAATATCCTAGAATGGATAGCAGAATGGTTATCCTAACTCAAGCAAACTTTTATTAGATACCTATTGCTGTATTTCCCCAAACCTTAGCAGCTTAAACAAAAATATTTATATCTCATAGTTTCTATGGGTCAGGAATTTGGGGGTGGATTAATTTGGTTATTTGAACTCACAACATGTACTTCCTTTCTTATGTTACCATGTGAACTTACCTCTATATTATCTACCTAAGGGAAAATCAGTGGCACTAGTAATCCAAAATCAATTAAAAATACATTATATATTGGAGGGAGGGCGGGGAGTAATTGCCATTTTAATTATGTCTGGTCAAACTGCAATTAGTTTGTGTTCCCTGAGAACACACCTGTTAAAAGAGATGGCCCAAATGAAGCAGTCAGGATGTGGGAACATAGATTGAATTTTCAAAGTTTCTTTAGAAAAACTACAATGATTTTAATACCTATATAGTAGTCAAGATTAAGTCCTCTCTGATTGTGATTAACTTGTAGGCAAAATTTTAACATACTATACGTGGTTTTACATCTTTATGCTTTTTCTATAATGTTGATAAGATAATTTCAGCATTGGTTAATTTTGAGTCTTAGTGTTGGAACATTAGAAAAAGAAGAAACTGATAAACTGGATTAAACAAGGGAGATAAAATGGAAGGCAAAGTATGACTAAAGATTTTGAAAGTGAAACCCCTGGAGAGATAAAGGAAGCTGAGGGAAAGTCAAGATGCCCTTTAGAACTATACTCCTGTCTATTAGGCGTAAGGGAGCCGAACCTTGTTAACAAGGGATCTGCTGATCTGTGCTTTGTTTCAGTATGTGCCTTTGGGAAGCAATTAGAATCTCTGAGCTATAGACTCAAAAAAGCATTTTGCATTTGAATGGAGGCTCATTCATTAATTTCACTCATTTAGCCAATATTTATGGGATATCTTTTGTATGTCAAAGGACTGTTATTATTTTTGGTCTATCACATTCATAATAACTACAACCAATTTATAAAATTATCCTGCTCTTAAAAGCGATGAGATGACAAATAAAAAATTAATTGCACATTGCCAATTAGTGCTAATTAAGATATGTATAATGTAAATTTCCTTTTGTAATGAGTATGTCTTTATTTTAGTTTTATGAAAAAGAAACGTATTTATAAGGTTTTCACATTAATGCTTGTGATCTTGTCCCTCCAATTCTATTTCCTATAAGGTCTTCAATGTGAACTATTTTACGCAAAGGTTTTGAGGAACCAATTACAGGTTGAATACAGATACCTTTGAGCACGTGCTTCCTCTACAAAAATATTCTTCCTTCTTCTAGTACTTTGTCAAAGTTATTTTTTCATATAGGCAAATATGTTCCTGAAATCTAAATCAAAATACTAGGCATACTCTATGTGAACCCAAGCTGAGTACATCCTTCTTGTTCATTGGCAATACAGCTACAGAGATTTCAGGCATCCTGAAAAGTTAGAAATAAGTGTTCACAAACTAGGTGAGGGTATGAAGCTTAGTGTTGAAACACTTATTATTTTCTCCAGGAACCAAATTTCTTCCTTTTTTTTTTTTTGAATGATCTCCAAAACGAAAAAAAGAAATCTCTAGTTTCCTCCTTTCCATCCATCACAACTGTTTGCTTGTGCGGAAGTGACTTGAGTCTCAATGAGATCAAACTTCCTCTTTGTGCTCTCTGAATTTTCATAGTATAGCAAAAATAGTCAATTTTACAAATTTCATTAATTTATTTGCCACATCTTCTTAGGTAACTGTAATCAGGAAACCACCTTGAGCGTTGGATTTCTGTTGAAGCCATTTAAATGAAGAAACCATTTTAATGATTGATTTAAAGTACTCTAAGCTATTTAAAAAAAAATTTGTGCCCTTAGGTCAAATGCTTAAAAACCAATTGACACGTGGTCAATATATAATTTGTCTTTAAAGTCGGGGCGCCTGGGTGGCTCAGTTGGTTAAGCGACTGCCTTCGTCTCAGGTCGTGATCCTGGAGTCCTGGGATCAAGTCTCGCATCGGGCTCCCTGCTCGGCGGGGAGTCTGCTTCTCCCTCTGACCCTCCCCCCTCTCATGTGCTCTCTCTCTCGCTCTCTCTCTCATTCTCTCTCTCAAATAAATAAATAAATAAAATCTTTAAAAAAAATAATAATTTGTCTTTAAAGTCTATAGAAAAGGAAGAATTGAATTCTTATTTGGAGGAAGAGAATTGGACTCTTATGGGAAATCATAGGATGGATTTCCTACAAATTTTATACTATTTGGAAGCATATTGTAAATTATGTGGAAAATTGGAGAAGAGAAGTAAAAAAAAAGTAATTTTAAATTAAAAACCAGTTTAATATATTTCCAAATTAATTTCTAATTCCCTGGAAGGCTAATGCACTATTGATTTATAGGAAAAAATGAAAGTTATAGAAACAGTCATCTTTTTTCTTCCCCAGGATGAATTGTATTTGATGGTAAATCAATATATTGTGTATTGAAAATTATTAGAATGTTTCTCTCTCAAAATGTTTCATCATGAAGAACAAAATATTTATGAACTCACAGATGTGAGACAAAATTTATACCTGTTAAAATTGGTGATAATGTTTCAGATGTGTTTCAGTTTGAAGTAAAGCATGTCAAAATATCATAGATCAAATATATGGAAAATTAAGCTCATGGACATGGCCCTTCTTGTGTTTCTCTGTCATATAATATAATACATGAATACATTAAAAGTGAAGTAGAGTAGAAGTCAAACTTTCTCTCTGGTGAGTCATATCTTATTAAAAATTGCTGGATTCATTTTATATTAAGTGATTTGAAGTGTAAATCTATTGTTGTTTTGAAATTTTTCAGAGACCCATTTTATTTTTTGGATGTGGGAAGTATGGGAAATTCTGAGTTTAGAAATCTTTAGTATTTTTCTTTTCCATTTTGTTTATACACTCACATGCTCCATTCAAAAGCAGGAGAAAAACCTTATGTCACAAGTCCTTTTGTATGAAAACCAAGTTAAAAAAAAAACTGTCTGCTACTATATCTTGTCAAGTGGCCAGTTACTTATCCTTTCTTTCACTTTGGGCACCAGAATCTTCTTTTTAGATATCAGTTGTGTCTATTCTGTACAAAATTTTTCCTTTCATTGCCTGTAAGGCTCACATCACTGTTCTCCAGCCACATTGGCTTCTTTTCTGTCTGTGAAAGGTACCTGGAATATTCCTGCCTCTGGGTCTTTGCACTTGTTACTTCCACTGGTAAATCTTTTTCAACAAAAATTGTGTTGGCTAATTCCTCCACATCCATCAGGTATTTTTACCAATGTCACGGTGTATGTAAGGACTTCCTCAACTTCCCTATTTAGTAATTTTAGCCTCCCCCAGAACTCCTTACCTTTTCTTCCTCTTTTAATTTTTTGACTTAACTTCTTACCATTTATTTTAATTTATTTTTATTTTATATTTTATTATTTTTTGAAGATTTTATGTATTTATTGGACAGGGAAAGAGAGTGCAGGCTTGTGTGTGTGAGAGGGTGGGCAGCGACCAGGGGAAGGGATAGAGGTTAGGGAGAGGGATGAGCATACTCTGTGCTGGGTGAGGAGCCTGGCTGGGGAGCCTGACTTGGGGCTCAATCTCAGGACACTGAGATCATGACCTGAGCAGAAATCAAGGGTTGGGAACTTAACCGACTGAGCAACCCAGGCCCCTTCCCGTTTATTTTAATGTACCTTGTACTTACTCACTTATGGATTTTCTTTTTTCACTAAAATGTAAGCTTTATTAAGGAAAAGAACTTTGTCTGTTTTGCTCATTGCCTTATTCCCAGGATTTAGAATAATGTTTATCACATAGGGAAGGGTGCCAAATATTTGCCGAATATTGTTGAATGAATAAATATCAAAATATCTGAACAATTTGTTTAATTCTGAACTTTTTAAAGACCATAAAAGCAATTTTTGTTTGAATCACTTTATGCAGCAGAAAAATTAGTAGTTTTCTGGTAAGTTAACTTACAAATACACAAAGAGTTTACTGAATATGCAAATAGTTACTTCTCTCTGAGGAATTGAAGAAACGCAATTTTTAGATGAAAAGAAGAAAAATGTATCTTGTCTAGTTTTTAATTTGCTTTTTCTTAAATAGCCTAGGTTCTGCATAGTCTTTTGATGTATATTGATAATATTGATACAATCTATGTCACTCACTTTACTTGAGTTGTGCTGTATTATTACCTTGTTGTTTTAGGATACATGATGTTAATTACAGAGAACTCACACCCCTCCCCTCCCGCCCCACCACCGCCCTGGCTCCTCACTTAGTCTGATTACTTTTTAAGAGTCTACTTTGGCCAGACAAATGCAACAGTATCTTTTTTTTTTTTTTAAGATTTTATTTATTTATTTGACAGAGAGAGAGCATGTGTGTCCACAAGCAGGGGGAGCAGCAGAGGGAGAAGCAGACTCTCCCTGAGCAGGGAGCTGAAAGCAGACACTTAATCGACTGAGCCACCCAGGCGCCCCAACAACAGTATCTTAATAGAAGGAAATCCCCAGAACTTTGTCTCCCCACAAATATTCAGGTTTAAATCTTGAAATTCCAGGCTTAGTTCAACTGCACATCATGTCACAGTCTGGCGCTGTCAATCAGTAATGACTCCGCCACTAACTCACTTTCCATCTGTGCTTTCACCTCCGTGGGATTTATCTCAGTCTTCAACTTTGGCTCTGTCTGGGCTATTGATTTAATTATTTTTATTTAAAACTTATCTTCCTTTCCCTTCAAACTATATACATGATTTTCAAAGCAGAACCTCCTGGCCAGATCCAGGTCCCAGGATATGTTTTCCAGAAAAGTGCTCTCATGAGTAGCAACTCTTGCTTGGATTATTCAATTCTTACAAGTGAGAATGATATATTCTTTTTCTGAAGCTCTTCAAAGTTCAGATTTAAATACAAAATCTGAATTGGTTTTATTCCTGTAGTTTCAGTTATGACTGTTTTAATTGAATGTGACTTAATCGTCAACACACAAAACCATCTGCAACTTCTTAGTGCCTAGAAATATCAGTCTCAGCCATTGCATTTCTTTTGATGTGTCTATGCACCCCCCTTCTCTATAAAACCTTCATATGCAACTTTCTGTTCACACTTTATGGATTTTTTATTGTTCGGTTGTCTTTGGGGCATATGACAATGACAGGAACATTTTCTAAGCTTCTAGCTTTCTAGTGAGGAGAGAGCTGGTTCCCTGCTGTCTGTGATTTGTTATCAGAACCACTGAACTCTGTGATTCTTTCACTATCACACATACTTTCTGCCTCTGGCTCCTCAGATTTATGAGTTAACCATTTAATATTCACTATTTTAAGACCATTTACCCAGTCATTTTGCATGCATTATTTACTACCTAAACACTTTAACTCATTCTGGAACACTTGTATCCCTTGGCATGCCATTCAAGTTAAAGACTCGAGTCTGACTTTGAATTAACTATTTATGTCTCTTTCTCTTCAGCTTTAGCACTTCTAAAATTGTTAATTGTTGGGGTGCCTGGGTGTCTCGGTCGGTTAAGCGGCTGCCTTTGGCTCAGGTCATGATCCCAGAGTCCCGGGATTGAACCCTACATCCAGCCCCACATCGAGTCCCACATGGAGCCCCGCACCGGGTTCCCTGCTCAGCGGGGAGTCTGCTTCTCCCTCTGCCCCTCACCCCACTCGTGCTCTCTCTCACTTTCTTTCTCTCAAATAAATAAATAAAATCTTTAATAAAATAAAATAAAATGCTTAATTGTTGAGGAGAATAAACTTATTTGCTGTACAAAAGATGTCTGTGAATTGTGGTTTTCTCAACTCAACTTTAAAAAGAATTTGTATTTTAAAATTAACTACAACTTGACTTATGACAACTCAGGTAAAATATTTTGAGTAAATTGGCTTTGAGATAGAACTGAAACATTCAAGGAAAATTGAAATATTGAAAAACGTTTAAAGTTATAATCCAATTGCTATTATATTACCTTAACTTTAAAGCATAGAAGCTAAAAATTACAATGTACTGGATAGGGGTCAAATAGGACAAGTATAGCTAGCATACAGTACAAATGAGAACAGACATTTCTTTCTTTATTATTCTTATAAGATTTCACAAAATGTGCTTGTATCATGAAAGTGGGTAACTCATTTTGAATTTTTATGTCAATACAAAAAAAATGAGTCATGTATGTTTTGTATAGCATATAATTATTGATGTATTCTTTGTGTTCCAGTTTTAAGTATTTGAAATCCATCCTTAGGATTATCCATTTGTCATTTATTCCACTTTCCAGGTTTAGTAAAAAGAAAGAAAGAAAGAGAGAGCGAGAGGGAGGGAAAGAGGGAGGGAAGGAGGGAGAGCAGTATTATCTTCTGTGTTTAAGATGTAATTTGGAAAATGTTTAATTTCTTGTCAGGATTCTTAACAACACCCAGTTCATGCAATCACCTGGAGTAAAGGTAACTGGAATTAGGCATAGGATTCTAGGTAAATGAAAAGAGAGCTGAAGAAATTTGAACTTTGATAAATATAGATCACAGATACATAGCTAATTTTCAGTGTATTCATATTGGTTCTTCAGTGCAACATTCTTGTTGTTGAGAGATTGAATTGAATCTTTTGTCATCTTGAGACAAAGATATAGCAGAATTAGATTGTTAAGACAAATAACCAATAATCAAAGTGGTTTGATATTTATACCATTATTTTATTCTTCGTTTTTGCTCCTGAGTTCCCATGCTCATCCCATGATGCAAATAGATTTTGCTTTAGTCAATCTTCTGTCCTCTACAAAACAAAGCCTCATTCTTTTGTAAAGCAAAGTCAAAATTTATCTTGCCAAGAGGATTGAATATGTTCTAATTTGGGCTACTTCTTTTAGGTGCGTCTATAAATAGCTCTATCATTTGTGAAAGATTTGACTAGTCTCTAAAGTGATTGAACAATTAAATTGGTATAATGAAAAGAAAATGTTCTTTGTTAATCGGTAATTTTAGATTAGAATTCAGACTCTGCTCCTTGCTGGCTTTATAGCTTTGGCCAAATTACTTAAACTCTCTGAGCTACAGTTTCATCATGTATAAAAAGGGAATTATAATACTTAACAGCTGTGTTAAGAGTACAAAATGAGATAAAATATGTGAGAGGGTCTATAACAATGTTAGGTACTTATTATATATTAAACAGATGTTAATTTTCCCTTTGCTTTATACTAGAATCTATTCTTCCACACACACATTTACACACACACACACACACAAGCTAGTTGTTTGATTAAATTCCATTTAATTAATTTGTTGGTTAAGTAAGTTAAAATGATCAAACTAATTGTATATGTGAACAAGCTCAGTAATTTTTCTCTGTGTGAACATAACTTAATTGTACTGATACCAAATGCACTTAATATTGTTTAATGTAAAATTATTTAATGATAGCAAATGCAATTAATACTATATGTTGCATCATTAAATTACATGCTCATGGTATCCTACTTTAAAAATAACTTTTATCGGGTCAATTCAGAAACTTTCCTTCCTGAAAGGAAGGCTTTACAAAAATTCTGGGCAACTTATTAACTTCATATCTTGGAAAACCTCTCTGTAAATTCCAATAAATCCAAAAGTTTTCATAAATCTCTGAATAGTGGCAAAAGCCTCAATAAAAGACGTGAGCAATGCCTGCCCATGATGAGTCCTTCTATTTTGTTTTTTCTTGCTAGCTTTCAGGGAGATGTTCTTAGTTTTTCAATAATAAAAAAATTTTGTTTTTATATAATATTATAAAAAATATGTAGTACAATATAACAATATGTCAAAAATGTAAATGCCCTTCACTAATGGTAACCATTACCAACATTTTTGTGAACAACATCTCAGCCCTTGTTGTTGATAATAATGGTAATTGGACAGTGTTACTTAAGAAGCCTTTGTGTTCACCACTCCCCCTGCTTGTATTCCCTTTCTTGCTGTGTCTCTCTTTGTCAAATAAATAAATAAAATATTTTAAAAAAAAGCCTTTGTGAATGTTCCTTTGCTTGAATTTTGCTTGGATCAAGATATTGCTTAACATCCAGTATATTGTTGATGCATGTCATATTGTGGCTGAGAGAATATCCCAAAATTGTGAATGTCAATAACCTCTGCTTCTATTTAATTTTCGCTGTTCCAACAGCCAAAGGAAGCTGCAGCTCCTGGTAGGATAGGTTCTCTTAGTCATAAAAGCATAAAGTAAATAAACATTTAAAATAATAAAAAGTCCTCTATACCTGTGATTTTTCTCTTACGTCCTAATTAACTTTATGCATTTATGCTTTTCTTCTTTCCCTTATTGAAATAACTTTTGATTTATCTTTCTTATTTATATATTTTCTCAGTCAAGGAGTTTGTTCTTGAATTTATCAATTTTACTAATTTTCTTTTTATTGATACATGAATCTCAGATTTTCTTATTTAGCAGTAACATTTTTAACCTATGGGTATTGTGCAGTTCAGCTATGGCATATGGGTTTAGATTTGTAGCATTTTCATCACTATTTTGCAGTTATTTCTGTAATTTTTAAATGGTTTTTCTCTTGATCAAATAGTTCCTTTAAAAATATTTCTAATTAATTGTTGTTGTTAGTATTTTATTATTATTTTTTTTTAATCCTCATCTCCTATTTCCCCCAGCCCCCTACCTATCTCCCCTCTGGTAACCATCAGTATGTTTTCTATAGTTAAGGGTCTGTTTCTTGGTTTGTGAGTGTGTCTCTGTCTTTTTCTCCTTTGCTCATTTGTTTTGTTTCTTAAATTCCACCTATGATTGAGATCATGTGGTATTTGTCTTTCTCTGACTGACTTATTTCACTTAGTATTACACTCTCTAGATCCATCCATGCTGTTGCAAATGGCAAAATTTCATTCTTTTTTATACTGAATAATATTCCTCTGTGTATATATACCATATCTTCTTTATCCATTCATCTATTGTTGGGCATGTGAGCTACTTCCATAGATTGACTATTGTAAATAATGCAGCTATAAAAAGCTGCATGCACCCCTTTAAATGAATGTTTTTATATTTTTTTTCAGTAAATACCAGTAATGCAATTCCTGGATTGTAAGGTAGTTCTTTTTTAAATTTTTTGAGGAACCTCTACTGTTTTCCACAGTGGCTGCACCAGTTTGCATTCCCATCAACAGTGCATGAGTGCACCATATCCTCACCAACATTTATTGTTTCTTGTGTTGTTGATTTTAACCATTCTGACAGGTGTGAGGTGAGTTTGTAGTTTTTATTTGCATTTCCCTGATTGATGAACGATGTTGAGTATCCTTTCATGTGTTTGTTGGTTATCTGTATTTTCTCCTTGGAGAATGTTTGTTCATGTCTTCTGCCCATTTTTAATTGGATTATTTGTTTGATTAATTGACCAGTTTATTACTATGTGGTTAGTAAAATCTTTGTGTTATTTCCAGGTCTTTTTATATTTTTGAGAATTTTTTCAGAGACTAATATGTTTGTAGTTTTAAAAACATTTTGGGGACTATTGAAAATAAAGAGCATTCTATTTGCAGCATAAAGCCTATTAAGTCTCCCAATACCATTGCAATGCTGTGATGTTCATCCTTACAAATTTTCTACAGTTTTTATTGTGAACATTTAAATAGTATGTTATTTATCACCAAATATTTACATTTCGTATATTATATGGCAGGCATTTTTGTAGGTGCTTCACAAAACACCCATCACATAGACACCATTTTTATATTCACTTTACAAAAGAGGAAGTTGAGGTGTAGAGACATTAAATGATTTGCCAAACCTAGGACAAAGGGATATCTGTATTTAGATCTTGGTTATGGTTGTCTAACTGTATAATTTGTTCACTTAAGAACATTATTGTAGATTATATCTTTCATCATTATAATGTCTCATTCTTTATTTAACTGTTTACATTAGATTAAATGCCATCTGTTATTAATACTGTAACTATTTCCCATTTACTTCATATGCTTTTATGTAATACTTCATTGATAAGATTTTTGGGTTACTTTGCTTAATTCAATCTGGGTTTTTAGATTTCGTGAATGAAGGACCTTGTTTGTTTTGTTGATTACTGTAATGCAGGATGTACATCAGTGCTTAGTCTCTTAGGCTCAGTATATATATACAAAACTTGACATAAATACATTCTAAATGTTATTCACATTCTTGAGTTTATTTCTTTAATAACATTTTGTAATTTTGATCTTATTTTCCTTTTTTTGCCATTTGTTGAGTTTTGATCTCTATTCTTTTTTAAATCTTCTGGCCTTCCTGCTCCTGTCCCATGTAAATTAGAAAACACGCAATTTGGTTTTATTTATATTTGTAGACAGTTTTATAAACAATAATGTTTTCATTCCATTGATATTTTTGGCATCCCACGAGAAGTTTGAAAATTAGCATAAGTAAACTTTCTTTTTTTATTATTCTTATGTTAATCCCCATACATTACATCATTAGTTTTAGATGAAGTGTTCCATGATTCATTGTTTGTGCATAACACCCAGTGCTCCATGCAGAATGTGCCCTCCTCTATACCCACCACCAGGCTAACCCATCCTCCCACCCCCCTCCCCTCTAGAACCCTCAGTTTGTTTTTCAGAGTCCATCATCTCTCAGGGTTCGTCTACCCCTCCGATTTCCCCCGCTTCATTCTTCCCCTCCCGCTACCTTCTTCTTCTTTTTTTTATCTTAACATATATTGCATTATTTGTTTCAGAGGTACAGATATGAGATTCAACAGTCTTGCACAATTCACAGCGCTTACCAGAGCACATACCCTCCCCAGTGTCTATCACCCAGTCACCCCATTCCTCCTACCCCACCCCCTACTCCAACAACACTCAGTTTGTTTCCTGCGATTAAGAATTCCTCATATCAGTGAGGTCATATGATACATGTCTTTCTCTGTTTGACTTATTTCACTCAACATAATACCCTCCAGTTCCATCCACGTCGTTGCAAATGGCAAGATCTCATTCCTTTTGATGGCTGCATAATATCCATTGTATATATATACCACATCTTCTTTATCCATTCATCTGTCGATGGACATCTTGGCTCTTTCCACAGTTTGGCTATTGTGGACATTGCTGTATAAACATCGGGGTGCACGTACCCCTTTGGATCCCTACCTTTGTATCTTTGGGGTAAATACCCAGTAGTGCAATTCCTGGATCATATGGTAGCTCTATTTTCAACTTTTTGAGGAACCTCCATACAGTTTTCCAGAGTGGCTGCGCCAGCTTGCATTCCCACCAACAGTGTAGGAGGGTTCCCCTTTCTCCGCATCCCCGCCAACATCTGTCGTTTCCTGACTTGTTAATTTTAGCCATTCTGACTGGCGTGAGGTGGTATCTCATTGAGGTTTTGATTTGGATTTCCCTGATGCCGAGCGATATTGAGCACTTTTTCATGTGTCTGTTGGCCATTTGGATGTCTTTTTTGGAAAAATGTCTGTTCATGTCTTCTGCCCATTTCTTGATTGGATTCTTCGTTCTTTGGGTGTTGAGTTTGATGAGTTCTTTATAGATTTTGGATACTAGCCCTTTATCTGTTATGTCATTTGCAAATATCTTCTCCCATTCTGTCAGTTGTCTTTTGGTTTTGTTGACTGTTTCCTTTGCTTTGCAAAAGCTTTTTATCTTGATGAAGTCCCAATAGTTCATTTTTGCCCTTGCTTCCCTTGCCTTTAACGATGTTTCTAGGAAGAAGTTGCTTTGGCTGAGGTCAAAGAGGTTGCTGCCTGTGTTCTCCTTTAGGATTTGGATGGACTCCTGTCTCACATTGAGGTCTTTCAACCATTTGGAGTCTATTTTTGTGTGTGGTGTAAGGAAATGGTCCAGTTTCATTCTTCTGCACATGGCTATCCAATTTTCCCAACACCATTTATTGAAGAGACTGTCTTTGTTCCATTGGACAGTCTTTCCTGCTTTGTTGAAGATGAGTTGACTATAGAGTTGAGGGTCCATTTCTGGGCTCTCTATTCTGTTCCATTGATCTATGTGTCTGTTTTTATGCCATGCTGTCTTGATGATGACAGCTTTGTAATAGAGCTGGAAGTCTGGAATTGTGATGCTGCCAGCTTTGCTTTTCTTTTTCAACATTCCTCTGGCTATGCAGGGTCTTTTCTGGTTCCATACAAATTTTAGGATTATTGGTTCCATTTCTTTGAAAAAAGTGGATGGTATTTTGATGGGGATTGCATTGAATGTGTAGATTGCTCTAGGTAGCATTGACATCTTCACAATATTTGTTCTTCCAATCCATGAGCATGGCACGTTTTTCCATTTCTTTGTGTCTTCCTCAATTTCTTTCATGAGTTTTGTATAGTTTTCTGAGTACAGATCCTTTGTCTCTTTGGTTAGATTTATTCCTAGGTATCTTATGGTTTTGGGTGCAATTGTAAATGGGATTGACTCCTTAATTTCTCTTACTTCTATCTTGTTATTGGTGTATAGGAATGCCACTGACTTCTGTGCATTGATTTTATATCCTGCCACTTGACTGAATTCCTGTATGAGTTCTAGCAGTTTTGGGGTGCAGTCTTTGGGGTTTTCCACGTAAAATATCATATCATCTGCAAAGAGTGAGAGTTTGACTTCTTCTTTGCCAATTTGGATGCCTTTGATTTCTTTTTGTTGTCTGATTGCCGTGGCTAGGACTTCCAATACTATGTTGAATAGCAGTGGTGATAGTGGACATCCCTGCCGCGTTCCTGAACTTAGGGGGAAAGCTCTCAGTTTTTCCCCATTGAGAATGATATTCGCTGTAGGTTTTTCATAGATGGCTTTTAGGATATTGAGGTATGTACCCTCTATCCCTATACTCTGAAGAGTTTTGATCAAGAAAGGATGCTGTACTTTGTCAAAAGCTTTTTTCTGCATCTATGGAGAGGATCATATGATTCTTGTTCTTTCTTTTGTTAATGTATTGTATCACATGGATTGATTTGCGGATGTTGAACCAACCTTGCAGCCCAGGGATAAATCCCACTTGGTTGTGGTGAGTAATCCTTTTAATGTACTGTTGGATCCTTTTGGCTAGTATTTTGGTGAGAATTTTTGCATCCATGTTCATCAGGGATATTGGTCTGTCATTCTCCTTTTTGATGGGGTCTTTGTCTGGTTTTGGGATCAAGGGAATGCTGGCCTCATAAAATGAGTTTGGAAGTTTTCCTTCCATTTCTATTTTTTGGAACGGTTTCAGAAGAATAGGTATGAATTCTTCTTGAAATATTTGGTAGATTTCCCCTGGGAAGCCATCTGGCCCTGGGCTTTTGTTTTTTGGGAGATTTTTAATGACTGCTTCAATTTCCTTAGTGGTTATAGGTCTGTTCAGGTTTTCTATTTCATCCTGGTTCAGTTTTGGTAGTTGATACATCTCTAGGAATGCATCCATCTCTTCCAGGTTATCTATTTTGCTGGCATAGAGTGGCTCATAATATGTTCTTATAATTGTTTGTATTTCTTTGGTGTTGGTTGTGATCTCTCCTCTTTCATTCATGATTTTGTTGATTTGGGTCTTTTCTCTTCTCTTTTTGATAAGTCTGGCCAGGGGTTTATCAATCTTGTTAATTCTTTCAAAGAACCAGCTCCTAGTTTCATTGATCTGTTCTACTGTTCTTTTAGTTTCTATTTCATTGATTTCTGCTCTGATCTTTATGATTTCTCTTCTCCTGCTGGGTTTAGGCTTTATTTGCTGTTCTTTCTCCAGCTCCTTTAGATGTAGGGTTAGGTTGTGTTCTTGAGACCTTTCTTGTTTCTTGAGAAAGGCTTGTATTGCTATATACTTTCCTCTTAGGACTGCCTTGCTGCATCCCAAAGATTTTGAATAGTTGTGTTTTCATTTTCATTGGTTTCCATGTATTTTTTTAATTCTTCTTTAATTTCCTGGTTGACCCATTCGTTCTTCAGTAGGATGCTCTTTAGCCTCCATGTATTTGAGTTCTTTCCAACTTTCCTCTTGTGATTGAGTTCTAGTTTCAAAGCATTGTGGTCTGAAAATAGGCAGGGGATGATCCCAATCTTTTGGTACCGGTTGAGACCTGATTTATGACCTAGGATGTGATCGATTCTGGAGAATGTTCCATGAGCACTAGAGAAGAATGTGTATTCTGTTGCTTTGGGATGGAATGTTCTGAATATGTCTGTGAAGTCCATTTGGTCCAGTGTGTCATTTAAAGTCTTTATTTCCTTGTTGATCTTTTGCTTAGACGATCTGTCCATTTCAGTGAGGGGGATGTTAAAGCCCCCCACCATTATTGTATTGTTGTCGATGTGTTTCTTTGCTTTTGTTATTAATTGCCTTATATAATTGGCTGCTCCCATGTTAGGGGCATACATATTTACAATTGTTAGATCTTCTTGTTGGATAGATCCTTTAAGTAGGATATAGTGTCCTTCCTCCTGTCTTATTACAGTCTTTGGTTTAAAATCTAATTTGTCTGATATAAGGATTGCCACCCCAGCTTTCTTTTGGTGTCCATTAGCATGGTAAATGGTTTTCCACCCCCTCACTTTCAATCTGGGGGTGTCTTTTCGTCTAAAATGAGTCTCTTGCAGACAGCATATCGATGGGTCTTGTTTTTTAATCCAGTCTGTTAGCCTGTGTCTTTTGATTGGGGCACTGAGCCCATTTACATTCAGGGTAACTATTGAAAGATAGGAATTTAGTGCCATTGTCTTGCCTGTAAGGTGACTGTTACCGTATATTGTCTGTGTTCCTTTCTGGTCTATGTTGCTTTTAGGCTCTCTCTTTGCTTAGAGGACCCCTTTCAAGATTTCCTGTAGGGCTGGTTTTGTGTTTGCAAATTCCTTTAGTTTTTGTTTGTCCTGGAAGCTTTTTATCTCTCCTTCAATTTTCAATGACAGCCTAGCTGGATAGAGTATTCTTGGCTGCATATTTTTCTCATATAGTGCTCTGAATATATCCTGCCAGTCCTTTCTGGCCTGCCCGGTCTCTGTGGATAGGTCTGTTGCCAATCTAATGTTTCTACCCTTGTAGGTTACATATCTCTTCTCCCGAGCTGCTTTCAAGATTTTCTCTTTGTCTATGAGACTCGTAAGTTTTACTATTAGATGTCAGGGAGTTGACCTATTTTTATTGATTTTGAGAGGGATTCTCTGTGCTTCCTGGATTTTCATGCCTGTTTCTTTCCCCAAATTAGGGAAGTTCTCTGCTATAATTTGCTCCATTATACCTTCTGCCCGTCTCTCTCTTTCTTCTTCTTCTGGGATCCCAATTATTCTAATGTTGTTTCGTCTTATGGTATTGCTTATCTCTCGAATTCTGCCCTCGTGATCCAGTAGTTGTTTATCTCTCTTTTTCTCAGCTTCTTTATTTTCCATCATTTCATCTTCTATATTACTGATTCTCTCTTCTGCCTCATTTATTCTAGCAGTTAGCGCCCCCATTTTTGATTGCACCTCATTAATAGCCTTTTTGATTTCTACTTGGTTGGATTTTAGCTCTTTTACTTCTCCAGACAGGGTTTCTCTAATAACTTCCATGCTTTTTTCAAGCCCAGCTAGTATCTTTAAAGTGATGATTCTGAACTCTAGATCTGACATCGTACTAATGTCCATATTGAGTAGGTCCCTGGCAGTCGGTACTACCTCTTGTTCTTTTTGTTGAGGTGATTTTTTCCGTCTTGTCATTTTGTGCAGAGGAGAATAGATTAATGAGAGAACAAAATGCTAGCAGAGTAACCACGTCCCCAGAAAATATACTCCAAACAAATCAGAAAAGACCTGAAGCAGTGGGATAAGAAAGGGAAAGAGTGAAAAAATAAAAAGAAAAAAAAAGTAAAAGTAAAAGATAAAGATAAAAACAAAAACAAACAAAAGAAAACAACAACAACAACAACAAAAAAAACAGAATGTGATCAAATATGATCCATATGGTATATAGATCAGTGCCACACACTAGATTTGGGGTGTATTTTGGTCTTTTAGAAGAAAGTGCCTCCCAAAATTTTTAAAGAAAGAAAAACTTATATATGTACAAAAATAAGGGTTGATATGAGGAAGGGATGGAATATGACTGTAAAAATGGAAATTATAAAAAATTTTATAAAAGGAATTGATAAGAAGTTGTTTGAAAAAAGAAAGAAGAGGATTTAAAAAAAAAAAAGAAAAAGAAAAAAAAAAGGGAGAGGATGTGATCAGGCATGGGAATAGAAAACACCATATCCTAGAGATTTAGGGTATATTTTAATCTGTTAGAAGAAACTATCTCAAAATTTTAAAGAGAGAACAACTTATATATATAAGCCAAAAATATGGGTAAGTACTATGAAGGGATAGAATATGACTCTAAAAATGGAAAATAAAAATGTTTTTTTTTTTTTTTTAAAGGGATTGGTAAGATGTTGGTTGATAAAGGGAAAAAGAAAAATTCAAAAAGAAATAAAAAGACAAAAAGACAGTTAAAAAAATTAACTTTAAAAGACTAAAGAATCATGGTAAAAAAGCCGTGAATTCTATGTGCAGTAGTCCCCTAGCGCTGGAGTTCTACCGTTCTCATTGATCGGTAAACTTGGTCTTGGCTGGCTGTTCTTGCTGATCTTCGGGGGAGGGGCCTGTTGCTGTGGTTTCCAAATGTCTCTGCCGGAGGCAGAATTGTCCCGCCCTTGCCCCCTCCCGGCTAAGTAATCTGCTTGCGCTTGCTCTCCGGGGGTTTTGTTTCCTGCGAGCTTTCCCTACAGCTTTGGAGGCGGAGAGTGAAAATGGCGGCCTCCCAATCTCCACCCCGGAGGAGCCGAGAACTTGGGGCCCACTCCTCAGTGAGCCCCCAGAGAAAAGCCGTCAGTCACTCCTGTCTCCCTGGTCTCCGGCCGCACTCCGTGCTCACCCGGCCTGTGACCGTGCGTTTCTATCTCTGGCACCCGACCCCGGGTGGAGTCTCCAAACCCAGAAGATCCCTGCGGTGCACTCCCGCGTGGCTCCTCCTGGGGGGAGGAAGGTGAGTCTCCCCGGATCTGCCGCTTGTTGGGTCCCTGCTGGAGGAGCAGAGGCCTGACTGTGCGGCGGATCACGGTTTATGGCAACCCCGAGCTGAGAGCCCGCGCCGTGGCTCCGTCTCTGCAGCCGGCTTCCCCGTTCCAATACCTGGGAGCTCTGCCGCCCTCAGACACCCCTGGTCTTTCTTTGACCCCGAGGGTCCTGAGACCACACTGTCCCGGAGGGTTCCACCCCCTGCTTAGCCACCAGAGTGACGTCCTTCAGCGGAGCAGACTTTTAAAAGTTCCGATTTTGTGTTCCGTGTTTCTATCACTTGCCAGAAGCGGCCGATGGAGGCCCCTCCCCCGCCGTCTATCCTCCCGAATATCGCCTCGGGTTCACTTCTCCGCACGTCCTACCTTCCAGAAAGTGGTCGCTTTTCTGATGAGAGAGTTGTTGCTATTCCTTTCTTCGATCTCCTGTTGGTTTTGTAGGTGTTCAGAATGGTTTGATCCCTATCCAGTTGAATTCCTGAGAGGAGACGAAATCCAGGTCTCCTACTTCTCCACCATCTTGCTCCACCCCCAGTAAACTTTCTTGACTCTCTTTTTCTGTCTCTCTCTAGGTTATGACTGGCATATGACAATAGTAATAAAACTGGTTATTATGACAATGTTGATATTGATGTTGAATGCTGTTTTTTTAGGCTTTCCCCTGTTTTGATGGTATTGGACATATCAGTGAGAGTTCAGGTACTCCATCATTTGGTTTCAGCATTCTGCTTATGAATCAGTAGCTCATTTTGGTTCCCCAGGTTCTTGTTTTGAGTTTCTCATCTCACTAAGGTTCATCTCCAGGTCTTTCCTTTGTAAGGTTAGAAGCTATAGCAGAATAATGGAAAATCTTTGGGTTCATTCAGACATTTAAGTCTACAGAGCCCCAACCAAGTAAAGGATTTTGCTATGTACTCTTGTTTCCATCTATATTTTGAGTTGTCATCTCCTCAACAGAATTTCACTTTCTTTGGTTTGTTTGAGGTATAAATAGGCCATTTTGAATTTCTTCTTCTTAATTTCTGCCCATTATTCCATAATCTTAATGAGAAAAAATGTATACCACTTTCCAGCATTCTCACTTTATTTGCTATATATGCCACAGTTAGTATAAGTATGATTATAAATGATAGTTATCCATGGATTTGGAGCAATATGTTTGGAAATATTCCATAGTTTCTTATTTTTTTTCTGTATTTGTTTATTTTTCCTCACCTCAAAAAGCTTCAGAGAGGGGAATTATAAAAACTGTTACTTACTCTGAGATATTTTGTGCAAGCCCCTTGCCTATTTTATATTATATTATATGTTAGTATTTGAGAATAACTTTAAGACTAAATTTTAGGTGTTCATGTTATCAAGTATGAAATCAACTATTATAATTATTAATTTTTAAAGACCTCAAACATCAAGAAGTAGAATAGCCTTACAAAGTGGAAACAATTTATAATTCATCAGGTTCTTGTTTCATTAGGCTAGCCATTAGCTGACATTAGGAATGCATATATGGCAATGATCTAATTATGTCTCAGTATAAAGCACCACACAAAGATATTTAGATCACAAAGCCTGTGCATCCTTTTACTGTTCTCCATTTCACCTCCATTTTAAGTGACTCATGGATAAACCTGTAATTATTTCTTGTGGAAAATATGTTTAGAATATGCAAGTTAAGAACCATACTTTCTCCTTCACCCACGGTATTCAATTAAATTTTAATTACCTCTTTGTTTTATTGAGTAAGCAATTATGATAACCAATAGTGGCTCCTGAGTACTTAACTATATTACCAGGTAGTGATAGAGGATTGGCATAGAGAAGGGGCAGTTTGTACTATCTCCTATCCCAATGATCTGGCAGATTCTACAATCTGGCATTCCTATTGTTGCTCATAGTTAAAAACTAAGCACAGCATTACAAAAACACAAAAACAAAGAAAAAATGAGTTTTACATAACCTTAGGTATGTAAGTAAAACTTATCAGTATTCTCAGGCTATGTTGACCTGTGATTAATAAAAATATTAATTTTTTGTTCATGGGGTTATAGGTGCTCTCAAAAATGTGGACTTTATAATTTTCATTATCCGTTCATTTCATTTATTGAGTTTCACACACACACACACACACACAAAAAGAATGAGAAGAGATGAAGAAAAGAAGGGAAGAGAAGAGAAAAAGAGAAGAGAAGAGAAGAATCAAGTCATTTTTTCATCTTCTGGCCTCAGAAATTCTCAGAGGGATACTAGATAAAATATGGACATTCAAATATTAATATAATTCTGAAGTTTTATTTCTGGAAAATACATTTCATAAGTGAATTTTATACAATAGGCTATGGAGTAAGTACTGGCCTTTACCAGCGCCATACAGAGAAAGAACTGTCTTAATGTCTGAGTACTGTTTTTAGACATTACCTCATATTTTTTTCACTGAAAACATTGTTGCATTTTTCTTGATTATTACAAAAATAATACATATGATAAAATTGTTGGAGAGTGGGCAGTGGCATATTCTCAATTTTGCTTATCAGCAGAACAGAACAAAAAGCAATTTTTAAAAAGTCTCAACTCATTTTGCCCGTCATGTCTTCCTTAAGAGAAACTAATTAGCAGAAATGTTTATACCAAACATTTATGGGTAAACAATATATTAAGAAATGTAGGGATTATAAAGAGGATGAAAATATTTCTGCTCATAGTAACTATACAACTGAATAAAAAATAAAAATACACATTTCATTAAAATACAATTCAGAGGAAGAAAAGAAGAAACGTATCTGATTAAGTAATCTGCATCTTGAGGTTGCTTTGAAATTTAGTAATTATAATGAGACTGTGAGGCATGCTCAAGGAACAGGGTGTTTATTTTAGATCTGTCACTCAGTAACTATAGAACCTTAGGTAAGTATTATCTGTGCCTTATTTTCTGCATATTTAATATGAAAATAATCAATAATTATCTATGGGTTATGAAAGGTAGAATATAAAATCTATAAAGATGCTGCTTTAGCATTCCCCTTCCCACAATTTCATCAGGAATCCAGAATCCATACAGAAATTGGGTGATGCAACACACAGGTTATGTTCCTTATATGCACAAAGAAAACCCTCATTTTGTGAATTGATACCTATGTCCGTAAGTTCAAAGTGTTTGAATCGGTATCAACTCTTTAAAAACTTAATGCAATATCAAGAAATATTGGAATTGATTATTCTGTGGTCTTATTTCCCCTAAATCAAAAGTTTGAGTTGCATTAATTAACTTCTTGAATAGTTGGAATAATAGTACTATCAGCAGCAACAATAATTAACATGAAATACATACTATGTGGCAAGCATTGTACGTGGGTTCTATGTGCTTTACACGTATCATGTCATTAAGTATTCACAGATACCTTGAGAAAGAGAAATACTGTTAGTTATGTTACTTCTGTATGCATTCCTTGATTTTTTTCATTTAAAATTATCTTTTTGAAGTTCATCCATATAGATGCCTGTAGCTATAGGACATTCATTTGCAAGTACCAAATTGTTTTCCAAACTGTTTATTGCCAGTTATAATACTGGCAATACCACTAATAAATGAGATCCGGGGGTGCCTGGGTGGCTCAGTCAGGTAAGCATCCTGTTCTTGATTTGGCTTGGGTCATGATTTCAGGGTGGTGGGATCAAGCACTGCTTCAGGCTCCAAGTTCAGCAGGGAGTCAACCTGAGGATTCTCTCCCTCTCCCTCTGCCCAGTCCCCCTGTCAAGGCATGGGCATACTCTCTCTCTCTCTCTCAAATAAACAGATCTTTAAAAATAAATAAATAAATAAATGTACATTAATACAGTATAATTTTAGGAAAAAACACATTCCTTTTATATATGCACGTATACATATGTACATGATATTTAGTAATGAATCTAGTAAAATATGGACACAAACTTTACAGATAAAAATTAAAAAATAAATTCTAAAGTATAAAATATAAAAAGTATAAAGTAATTTATAAAGTATAAAATATTTAATTTATATTTAAATTATTTAAATTTATAAAGTAATGTTTATTACTTTTATACTTAGCCACTTTGCTAAACTCTTACATTAACTGTAAGAATGAGATAGTACACTTTCTCTGTATTTCTCTCCTTACATATTATAGGTAGATAGATGATAGATGATAGATATGTAAAGATATATATAAATATAATCCCATAATGTTAACATATTTACCAGCTTTTCTGGACTAGCAAAGACTTTCCATAAAATGCTGAAAGATAGTGGGATCTTTGTCTTTTTCATTCTTTTAAGTAAAATAATATACTATTTCAGCCCTAACTTGGTATTTGGTGAAAGTTTTTTCTTTTTTGTTCACCTTTTATAAGGGAAAATACTAACCTTTGTTACATAGTTTTTTATCTTATATTTTCCTTCTGCATGGGTTATATAAACTTATTTCTCAGATCCATATAAGTGCAGCCTTATGATTATAAATTTTCAGAGGAGATTATTATTATTTATATTTTTATTTTATATTTTAAAATTATAAATTATAAACTTTAATATTTTATATTATTTTATTTATAATTTTATTTTCTAGTTCACACTAGAACTGAGGCTGTGGTCCTTTCAGGAAACCCACCTTTTCATGGGGGTCTCAGATCTAGCTCTACAACTGTGTGCAGGTTCATGGCCTAAAAACCAGTACTTCAGGTCACTGCCAGCTCTCAAATTCTATTTTCCAGTCATACATTGTTTTCCCCAGGACCATCTTTTATATCGGTTGCTTTAACATTTTAATTTAAGCTCATGGTGGCTAAAATTTTTAGACTCTGCTGATTTTTCCCTAATTGCTTTATGTTTTTAAAGATTTTTTTATTTTTTAGAGAGAGAGTATGTGCATGCAGGTTGGTGGAGGGGAACAGAGAGAGAGGGAGACAAGAAGCAGACTCCCCGCTGAGCACAGAGCCTGGCTCCATTTCATGACTCTGAGATAATAATCTGAGCCAAAATCAAGAGTTGGACACCTAGCTGACTGAATCACCTGGGTGCCCCTGATTTTCCCTATATTCTTGAAGGTTCAGTGATGTGTTTAAAAGTGTATTTATTTGGGCACCTGGGTGGCTCAGTTGGTTGAGTGACTGCCTTCGGCTCAGGTCATGATCCTGGAGTCCCTGGATTGAGTCCCGCATTGGGCTCCCTGCTCAGCAGGGAGTCTGCTTCTGCCTCTGACCCTCCCCCCTCTCATGTGCTCTCTCTCTCAAATAAATAAATAAAATCTTAAAAAAAATTATAAAAAAAAATAAAAAAAAAAAAGTGTATTTATTTGATTCCTTTTTTTATACAGTGTTATATTAGTGTTAGGTATATAATATAGTGATTCAATACTTCCATACAACACCTGGTACTCATCACAAGTGCACACCAAATACCCATAACCTATTTTACTCATCTCCCCCCGCCACCTCCCCTCTGGTAACTATCAGTTTATTCTCTACAGTTAAGAGTCTGTTCCTTGTTTTGTCTCTCTCCCTTTTTTTCCTTTGCTCATTTGTTTTGTTTCTTAAATTCCACATATGAGTGAAATCGCACAGTATTTGTCTTTCTCTGACTGACTTATTTCACTTAGCATTATACTCTCTAGCTCCATCCATGTCATTGCAAATGACAAGATTTCATTCTTTTTTATGGTTGAATAATATTCCATTATTTATGTATCATTTCTTTATCTATCCATAAGTCAGTGCTTCCATAATTTGGCTATAGTAAATAATGCTGCTATAAACATAGGGATGAATATACCCCTTTGAATTAGTGTTTTTGTATTTTGGGGTAAATACCCAGTAGTGTGATTACTGGATCATTGAGTAGTTCTATTTTTAACTTTCTGAGGAAACTCTACACTGTTTTCCACAGTGTACCAATGTGCATTTGCACCAAGAGTACACAGGGTTCCTTTTTCTCCACATCCTCACCAACACTTGTTGCTTGCGTTTTTGATTTTAGCCATTCTGACAGGTGTGAAGTGATATATCTTTGTGTTTTGATTTGCATTTCTCTGATGATTAGTGATGTTGAGCAACTGTTCATGTGTCTGTTGGCCATCTCGATATCTTCTTTGGAGGAATATAGTTCATGACTTCTGCCCATTTTTAATTGGATTATTTGTTTTTAGGATGTTAAGTTGTATAAATTCGTTATATATTTTGGATAATAACCCTTTATTGAATATGTCATTTGCAAATATCTTCTCCCATTCACTAGGTTGCCTTTTAAGTTTTTTATTGTTTCCTTCACTGTGCAGAAGCTTTTTGTTTTGGTGAAGTCCCAATAGTTTATTTTTACTTTTGTTTCCCTTCCCTCAGGAAATATATCTAGAAAAATGTTGCTATGGCTGATGGCAAAGAGGTTACTCCCTGTGTTTTCTTCTAGTACTTTTATGGTTTCAGGTCTCGTACTTAGGTCTTTAATCCATTTTGAGTTAATTTTTATATATGGTGTGAGAAAGTGGTCCAGTTTCATTCTTCTGCAGGTGGCTGTCCAGTTTTCCCAATACCATTTATCAAAAAGACTGTCTTTTCCATTGCATATTCTTTCCTGCTTTGTTGGAGGTTAATTGACCATATAATTGTGGGTTCATTTCTGAGTTTTCTATTAACTATGTGTCTATTTTTGGGCCATTACCATACTGTTTGATTACTACAGCTTTGTAATATAACTTGAAGTCTGGAATTGTGATGGTCCAGCTTTGCTTTTCTTTTTCAAAATTGCTTTGACTATTCAGGGTCTTTGTGGTTTCATACATATTTTAGGATTGTTTGTTTTAGCTCTGTGAAAAATGCTATTGGTATTTTGGTAACGATTATATTAAATGTGTAGATTGTTTTGGGTAGTATAGACATTTTAACATTTGTCCTTCCAATCCATGAGCATGGAATGTGTTTCCATTTCTTTATGTCTTTTTCAATTTCTTTCATCAGTGTCTTATAGTTTTCAGAGTACAGATCTTTCACCCCTTTGGTTAGGGGTATTCCTAGGTATCTTATTATTTTTTGTGTAATTGTAAATGGATTGTTTTCCTAGTTTGCCTTTCTGCTGCTTCAATATTAGTGTATAGATATGCAATGAATTTCTGTATATTGATTTTGTATCTTGCCACTTTATTGAATTCATTTATCAGTTCTAGTAGTTTTCTGGTAGTCTTTAGGGTTTTCTATATATGGTTTTATGTCATCTGCAAATAGTGAAAGTTTTACTTCTTTCTTACCAAGTTGGATGCCTTTTATTCATTTTTGTTGTCTGATTGATGTGGGTAAGACTTCCAGTACTATGTTGACTAGAAGTGGTGAGAGTGGAGTCTTGTTCCTGTCCTTAGGGGGAAAACTCTTAGTTTTTCCCATTGAGTCTGATGTTTGCTGTGGGTAAAATGTTTTGTTTTGTTTTCAAAATTTATTCAACACTTAGTTTTGTTTGTTTGTTTGTTTTAAGTGGGATAACTTTTCAGACTAATTATTGGTCTGCTGGAAACAGGAATGATCTCAGTACTTTAATGATATTTTTCAATCTATCCTTTTACTCATTTTGAGTACTTGATATGTGATCCCCCTCTATGCCATCTATTAAAATCATTTTTATTACTAATTACAAATTAAAATTGCACATTATAATAATATTTCTTATCTACCATGGCCTAATTTATATTTCCTTCTTCAGAACTACTCATTGTTGTGCAAGTCATCCAGCAATTATCCATGTATATCTTTATGACATCTCATCCGTTGCTTCCTTAAACTATAATTATTAGACTTTTCTGTCATTTAACTGTGAGAACAGTTAATCTGTGTTATAATTATATTTAGACTTCCTAAATGTTAATGTGGTGTTTTGTGCATCTTATACTCTAGTCAGGATATGTGATGTGTGAATTACAGCTAAACATCCTTGAACAAACAGATACGTTCATTTCAAGTTCTTTTCCATGTATTTTTTCAATCTTCATTACCTTGGCTTTCACTTTCCTTTTGGTTTTCCACATGAGTACCAAAGTTATTAACTAATATTGAATATACTGAACTCAATGAAACATAAGAAATGACTTCATTTTTTTCCCTAAAACTGTATTCTCACTTATTTAGCCATACAATAAAATTTGACAAGTTTCATGTTTTCAGTCACCTTTAGTCATAACAATAGACTCATTTAATAATATTGTTATATAACAATGATCTCATCATATTGGAAATTATGATGAAATTTCACATTCAGAAGTACAACTTCATTTACAATTTCAGTTTTATGTCCAATTCAAAGTATTTTTTTCTCCTTTTAGCTGTACTTTTGCTTATAGTTCAGGAACTTATAACATGGAAATAAAGGTGTGATCTCTTCTTTACGTCTTCCTTGATATCCACCCTGTTTTGCTTCCTGTCCTCTAGATATGACATAGGGTCAAAAAGGTTAGATAAAGACAATGTTTATATGAGTGATATTGTCATAATCCAGCCATAACTGCCCACTGGCATGGCCCACTTTTAGATGCTTGGTCTTTCATGGGAACCATGTGACTTTCAAAGTTCCTGTATTGGTCTCTCTGACAAGTGCCTTGCTATGACTGCCTCTCATAACACTTCCTTAGTGGCCCACCCATAGACTTCTATTACTGTGATCCTCTTACCATAGTAGACAACCCTTTTGGCTAAGGTACCTTCAAGTTTATATGAGCCAGTCTAGCTCCCCATGAGAATTTCTTACTTCTCCTGAGAGAAAGGAAGGAGTATACCTTATCTGACTACTAATTTTTTCTCTTCATCATGTAGATTCATTATGCAGATCTTTCATCTTCAACCACTTTTTGGTCTTTAGACTTCTCTAGACTAGAAGTAGGCATCAGGTTTTTAATTCACATGCTCATCTAATTCCCTGGGGTATACTTAGTTTCTCCCAAGAATACTCTAATGGTGCTCTACCATTGCTGGTAACATAATTTATTAGTTTTATTCACTCAACAAGTATTTACTGAGTACTTACTTTATGTCAGTTACTGCTTCATCCCTGGAATTATAGGTGGGGTTGCCAGATTTAGCAAATATAATGCTCAGTTGAATTTGCATTTCAGATGAATGCAAATAATTTATTAGTAGAAGTATACAATATTGGGAACATATTTATATTAAAGATTATTTGACATCATCTGAAATTAAAGTTTAACTAAGGATCCTATACTTTATCTGACAACCTTAAAAATGAGAGTATATAAGACAGATATATCCCTGTCTTCACGGAGCTATATATTTTTTCTTTTTTAAGTTTTATTTATTTGAGAGAGAAAGCAAGAACAAGCATGCAGAGGGGCAGAGGAAGAGGGAGAAACAGACTCACTGCTGAGCAGGGAGCCCAACATGGGGCTCAACCCCAGGACCCTGAGATCATGACCTGAGCCAAAGGCAGATGTTTAACCAACTGAGCCACCCAGGTGCCCCAATGGAGCTATATTCTAACTGGGAAAAATCCATCCATCCATCCATCCATCAATCATATAGTGATAAAGGCAAAGAAAAAAATAAGAGGGATAGAGAGTACCAAGGGCCTAGTGTTGTTATTTTATATGTATAGGCAATAGCCCCAGGACCAAAGAGACTTGTGAGCAGAAACTGGAAGAAAGTGAAAAGAAAAGAGAAAGAGAGATAGAGAGAGATGATCAAGACATAAGAACAAGCAAATGCAAAGGAACTGAGGTGGAAGCAATTTGTGTCACATACAAGGAATAACAAATAAGGAAGAAGTGAGAAAAGTAAAGAAAAGGTGGGAGGAGAAAGATTCAGGAAGGTAAGATGTGGGGAGTGCTGTGTCAAGGAAGGTGCAGGATTAGCTAGGTCATTTAACCACTGTAAGGACTTTGGATTATACCCTTAGTGAGATGGGAAAGCTGTGTAGAGTTTTGAGAAGTGACGTTGATAAAGTTATCTTTTTAAATGAATTATTTTAGCTACTGTCAGGGGAAAAAAAAAAAGGCTCAGAGAGGGGTGATTGCAAAGACAGGATGTATAATTAGGAACCTATTTCAATAATCTTGGCAAGTGTTGATGGATGTTTAAAAGAACAAGGAAGTAGTGTTGGAGAGAAGATGAAAGGAAATAAATGAATTCTGATTGAATTTTGAAGGCAGAATTGTTAGAGTTTTCTGATAGATTGGATGTAGAATTTAACAAAAAAAGTCAAAATGACTCTCAACGTTTACTGGAGAAACTGGAAGAAAAGAGTGATATTTACCATGATGGGGGAAGACTGAAAGGTTTGTGGGAATGTGTAGAAATAAGTTCAGTTTTGGACATGATATGTTTGCAACGCTAGAGATCCAATTGCAGAGAATGAATTCGTGGTTTGATTTATTTTTCTGGGAAGAGTTCTGGTCCAGAAATAGCAAATTTGGGTGTTGACAGTGTATAAAGGTATTTAACACAAGAAGATCAGATCAGACAACTGCCCCTTCTTAAAGGCTATGGTTGTTTTTCTTGGAAATCCCTTCACTTTTTCTGTTGGAAGTGACTATTTTCATTTCATTAAAAAAAAAAAAAGGAAGGAAAGTTCTCTGCTTTTCTTCCTACACTAATGCTTACTGTAGAATTACTGTTTCAATGTTTCAATGGCAACCTTTAATACTGGTATAGAGAATGGCTTCTATTCAGCAATTTTAAGTACAATTTTTCATTTATAGTACACTTAATTCCTACTCATTCCCCCCCTCCTTATTTTAAATGCAATCAGGTGATTGAGTGCAACATGCAACATGCCCTTTAAATATTTTTGATTAATGGGCGCCTGGTTGGCTTAGATGTTAAGCGTCTGCCTTCGGCTCAGGTCATGATCCCAGGGTCCTGGGATCGAGCCCCACATCAGGCTCCCTGCTCTGAGAGAGGCCTGCTTCTCCCTTCCCCCCCCCCCAACCGTTTGTGTTCCCTCTCTTGCTGTATCTCTCTCTCTCTGTCAAAATAAATAAATAAATTCTTAAAAAAATTTTTTTTGATTAAATTTACTCATCAATGAGAAAAAAAAGTCTTATTTCAATATATTAAGGTGATAATGATGCTTTTGAATTTGGCTTTAGCAATGATAACCTCTTTAATTTAGACAACTTCTGACTGTAAGCCTCTACTTTGATTATACATTTAATTCTATGCTGCACCCCACCCCATGGCTCATTAAGAGTTTTGTTTAAGAAAACTTCTCTAAATGCTGCCTATATATCTTTATTTTCTTTTTTTACTTAAAGTGAAATGAGTTTTCTTATCTGAATTGTCCAATTAGTTTACTAAGTAGCAAAAATTTGCGTAGAATTTGTGTAGGATTCTAGTATCCACCCTACCAAGGATTAGCTATATGTGATTGAACAAGTCTTTTATTTTTTCTGAACTTTAATTACTTCATTTGTGAAACACAAGAATTGGAATGCATACTCTCTAAGGTCCATTCCTGGTTTAACATTTTGTGATTCTATGATGGAAATTTTCAATCTAGGCAGCCCTTGTAAATTCTGGTTATCTATTTTTTCCATCTCTATCAGGTCTAGAATATTTTTCTCATTTCGTATTATTGAACCACTTTTTATGTGAATTAAGAACATCTTTCCTGTATAATATAAATTTCAAGGTAGTTTTGTTAATTTGCAGGGCCCACATCTCTATGATTTTTTAAAAATTAGAAACAAACAAATTTAGAATATTACACTAAAATAAGACCAGTAAGTATATAGGGTATGTTTCTTTTTCTTTTTTTTTAAAGATTTTATTTATTTGAGAGAGAGAGAGAGAGCCAGCATGAGGGGTAGAGGGAAAGTCAGAAGCAGACTCCCTGCTGACTAGGGAGCCCAACCTGGAGCTCTATCCCTGGACCCTGGGATCATGACCTGAGTTGAAGGCAGACACTTAACCAACTAAGTCACCGGCACCCATATAGGATGTGTTTCATCAGATTGTGCATATAAGAAATCATTTTAGAATAAAACTATTAAGTGACTAAGACCTGGCTCTGTATATAAAGTATAGAACCCTGAGAATATTTAATATTTAAAAAAATAATACTAGTTTCCCAAATGATATTTCATAATTAGAGACTGAAATCTTCAGCACCCAAGCTAAATAATCACTTAAACACAGATATATCCAGTGCAAACAAAATCTATAGTATATTTATAATAAAAATGGTTGCATAATTGTAAGAAAACCTGCTGCTTATGCCCTACAATATACAAATAAAATAAACAAAAGGTAAATGCCACTCATAATCCTAATAGACTAGAGGATGAGATGGAACATATTTCCAACTTTCAAGGTGAAGAGAAAAAATAAACACTTTCTTATGTCGTTAAGGTTCCCATGAGAATTACCTGATGAGTGCTATTTCTTTAGAAGAAAAGGAATAAGTCGTTTCAGTGAGCTAAAGATAGCCCTAAAAGTACAATGACATTCTTTCTATTTTAAATCCAGAGAAACTGACAAAACAGAACTCGTTCTCTTGGCTTTGCTGACAGGTACACTTGCTTTTCTTCCTGATTAGCTAACCAGTAGAATAAATATTCTGAACTGAACTGTGATTTAAAGTGAAAATAACATTTTGCTTCCTAAATATTTTTATTCTTTTTCTTAAATAGCTCAGATTTCATTTAAATATTATTGTTGATTTGGTATAAAACATTTTAAGCAACATTTTCAGAAGCAGAGAACAATATTTAAATTGAAGGATGGAACTGTTTCCTAGAATCTTAACTTTCCTAAAAACTAAAGGAGGTCAACTTCCAATAGGCCAATTTTCAACACTCTTACTGTGTATAACTCTTTAAAATCATGAAAAGATAGAATTTCTTGTTCTAGCACTCATACCTAAAGACAGTGATTAAATGAGGATCTATTCTGGCATGTTTGTTATGATTAAATTAAAAACCTTCCTGCTTTTCTATACCATAATTCCATCCAATATCTTATGTTTCTCTTTATATCACTTTCTGTAAGTCTCTGAGATTTTGAGCTCCTTGTATGCAGGGATTCACCTTGGCATTCCTACAACCATAAAAATACTTTTTAAATCAATTGAATAGAGAGTTTATTCTGAAGGTATTTCTGCTTGTGATACTCTAACATAGTTTTAGGAAACAAGGATAAAGTGGAAGCGAGTGTGAACATACTTAAAGATTTTTTCATCTTCTGAAAGTTATTTTTTTCTCACTCTTAGAAAACAGTAACACAAAGTAATATTGTTACAGTCAGATTTCAGATAGTAATTGTTTTGACTCAAAATGTACCATAAAACAAAGACAACTAGTAATTTACCTTGGCTAGACCTATGTTTATATATAATATTACTAAATTTTGCTTTTCTTAGTCACATAGGTAATTGAATGATTACCTTGACATGATTCCCCAAGCCATTCTATTATATACACAGACATACTGCCCTATCAGATTGTTAGAAGGAAATAGGCCTACAGAAGATAAGCTGCCTGTTTCTCTTAATAGCATTAGGAAAAAGAGTAAGAAGCTCTCAGTTTTCTAATGTAGCAATCCTCAAACTTTGAGATCTCAAGCCTCTTTATATTCTTTAAAAAAAATTTTTTTTTAAACATATAGTGTATTATTTGTTTCAGGGGTACAGGTCGGTGACTCATCAGTCTTACACAGTTCACAGCGCTCACCATAGCACATACCCTCCCTAATGTCCATCATGCAGCTACCCCATCCCTCCCACCCCCCTCCACTCCAGCAACCCTCAGTTTGTTTCCTGAGATTAAGAGTCTCTTATGGTTTGTCTCCCTCTCTTGTTTTGTCTTGTTTCATTTTTCCTTCCCTTCCCCTATGATCCTCTGTCTTATTTCTCAAATTCCTCAAATCAGTGAGATCATATGATATTTGTCTTTCTCTGATTGACTTATTTCGCTTAGCATAATACCCTCTAGTTCCATCCACGTTGTTGCAAATGGCAATATTTCATTTTTTTTGATAGTTGCATAATATCAATTATATATATATACATACTATGGAGTCTTTATCCATTCATCTGTTGATGGACATCTGGGCTCTTTCCATAGTTTGGCTATTGTGGACATTGCTGCTATAAGCATTGGGGTGCATGTGCCCCTTAGGATCACTACATTTGTATCTTTGGGGTGAATACCCACTAGTACAATTGCTGGGCATAGGGTAGCTCTATTTTCAACTTTTTGAGGAACCTCCATACTGTTTTCCAGAGTGGCTGCACCAGCTTGCATTCCCACCAACAGTGTAGGAAGGTTCCCCTTTCTCCACATCCCTGCTAACATCTGTCATTTCCTGACTTGTTAATTTTAGCCATTCTGACTGGTGTGAGGTGGTATCTCATTGAGGTTTTGATTTGGATTTTCCTGATGCCAAGCGATGTTGAACACTTTTTCATATGTATGTTGGCCATTTGGATATCTTCTTTGCAGAAATGTCTGTTCATGTCTTCTGCCCATTTCTTGATTGGATTCTTTGTTCTTTGCGTGTTGAGTTTGGTAAGTTCTTTATAAATTTGGATACTAGCCCTTTATCTGATATGTCATTTGCAAATATCTTCTCCCATTCTGTCAGTTGTCTTTTGGTTTTGTTGACTGTTTCTTTTGCTGTGCAAAAGCTGTTTACCTTGATGAAGTCCCAAGAGTTCATTTTTGCCCTTGCTTCCCTTGCCTTTGGCGATGTTTCTAGGAAGAAGTTGCTGTGGCTGAGGTCGAAGAGGTTGCTGCCTGTGTTCTCCTCAAGGATTTTGATGGACTCCTGTCTCACATTGAGGTCTTTCATCCATTTGGAGTCTATTTTTGTGTGTGGTGTAAGGGAATGGTCCAGTTTCATTCTTCTGCATGTGGCTATCCAATTTTCCCAACACCATTTGTTGAAGAGACTGTCTTTGTTCCATTGGACATTCTTTCCTGCTTTGTCGAAGATTAGTTGACCATAGAGTTGGGGGTCCATTTCTGGACACTCTATTCTGTTCCATTGATCTATGTGTCTGTTTTTGTGCCACTACCATATTATCTTGATGTTGACAGCATTGTAATAGAGTTTGAAATCCGGAATTGTGATGTCGCCAGCTTTGCTTTTCTTTCTCAACATTCCTCTGTCTATTCAGGGTCTTTTGTGGTTCCATACAAATTTTAGGATTATTTGTTCCATTTCTTTGGAAAAAATTCGTGGTATTTTGATAAGGATTGCATTAAATGTGTAGATTGCTTTAGGTAGCATTGACATCTTCACAATATTTGTTCTTCCAATCCATGAGCCTGGAACGTTTTTCCATTTCTTTGTGTCTTCCTCAATTTCTTTCATGAGTATTTTATAGTTTTCTGAGTACAGATCCTTTGCCTCTTTGGTTAGATTTATTCCTAGATATCTGATGGTTTTGGGTGCCATTGTATATGGGATCGACTCCTTAATTTCTCTTTCTTCTGTCTTGTTGTTGGTGTATAGGAATGCCACTGATTTCTGTGCATTGGTTTTATATCCTGTCACTTTACTGAATTCCTGTATGAGTTCTAGCAGTTTTGGGGTGGAGTCTTTGGGGTTTTCCACATGAAGTATCATATCATCTGCAAAGAGTGAGAGTTTGACTTCTTCTTTGCCGATTTGGATGCTTTTTATTTCTTTTTGTTGTCTGCTGTGGCTAGGACTTCTAATAGTATGTTGAGTAGCAGTGGTGATAGTGGACATCCCTGCAGTGTTCCTGACCTTAGAGGGAAAACTCTCGGTTTTTCCCCATTGAGTATGATATTCACTGTGGGTTTTTCATAGATGGCTTTTATGATATTGAGGTATGTACCTCTATCCCTACACTGTGAAGAGTTTTGATCAAGAAAGGATGCTGTACTTTGTCAAATGCTTTCTCTGCATCTATTGAGTGGATCATATGATTCTTGTTCTTTCTTTTATTAATGTATTGTATCACATGGATTGATTTGCGGATGTTGAACCAAACTTAGAGCCCAGGGATAAATCCCACTTGATCGTGGTGAATAATCCTTTTAATGTACTGTTGGATCCTATTGGCTAGTATTTTGGTGAGAATTTTTGCATCCCTGTTCATCAGGGATATTGGTCTGTACTTCTCCTTTTTGATGGGGTCTTTGTCTGGTTTTGGGATCAAGGTAATGCTGGCCTCATAAAATGAGTTTGGAAGTGTTCCTCCCATTTCTATTTTTTGGAACAGTTTCAGGGGAATAGGCATTAATTCTTCTTGAAATGTTTGGTAGAATTCCTCTGGGAAGCCATCTGGCCTTGGGCTTTTGTTTGTTGGGAGATTTTTGATGACAGCTTCAATTTCCTTAGTGGTTATGGGTTTGTTCGGGTTTTCTATTTCTTCCTGGTTCAGTTTTGGTAGTTGATACATCTCTAGGAATGCCTCCATTTCTTCCAGGTTATCTAATTTGCTGGCATAGAGTTGCTCATAATATGTTCTTATAATATTTATTTCTTTGTGTTTGTTGTGATCTCTCCTCTTTCATTCATGATTTAATTTTTTGGGTCCTTTCTCTTTTTTTGATAAGTCCTGCCAGGAGTTTATCAATCTTAGTAAACCTTTCAAAGAATCAGCTCCTACTTTCATTGATCTACTGTTCTTTTGGTTTCTATTTCATTGATTTCTGCTCTGATCTTTATTATTTCTCTTCTCCTGCTGGGTTAAGGTTTTATTTGCTGTACTTTCTCCAGCTCCTTAGGTGTAGGGTTAGGCTGTGTATTTGAGACCTTTCTTGTTTCTTGAAAAAGGCTTGTATTGCTGTGTACTTTCCTCTTAGGACTGCCTTTTCTGCATCCCAAAGATTTTGAACAGTTGTGTTTTCATTTTCATTGGTTTCCATGAATTTTTTAAATTCTTCTTTAATTTCCTTGTTGACCCATTCATTCTTCAGTAGGATGCTCTTTAGCCTCCATGTATTTGAGTTCTTTCCAACTTTCCTCTTGTGATTGAGTTCTAGTTTCAAAGCATTGTGGTCTGAAAATAGGCAGGGAATGATCCCAAACTTTTGGTACTGGTTCAGACCTGATTTGTGACATAGGATGTGATCGATTCTGGAGAATGTTCCATGGGCACTGGAGAAGAATGTGTATTCTGTTGCTTTGGGATGGAATGTTCTGAATATGTCTGTGAAGTCTATCTGGTCCAGTGTGTCATTTAAAGCTTTTATTTCCTTGTTGATCTTTTGCTTAGACGATCTGTCCATTTCAGTCAGGGGGCTGTTAAAGTCCCCTACTATTATTGTATTGTTGTTGGTGTGTTTCTTTGATTTTGTTATTAATTGGCTTATATAATTGGTTGCTCCTATGTTAGGAGCATAAATATTTACAGTTGTAGATCTTCTTGTTTGATAGAGACTTTAAGTATGATGTAGTGTCCTTCATCATCTCTTATTATAGTCCTCAGTTAAAATCTAATTTGTCTCATATAAGAATTGTCACCCCAGCTTTGTTTCGATGTCCATTAACATGATGAATGGTTTTCTACCCCCTCCCCTCACTTTAAATCTGGAGGTTTCTTTGGTTCTAAAATGAGTCTCTTGCAGACAGCATATCGATGGGCCTTGTTTTTTAATCCAATCTGATAGCCTGTGTCTTTTGATTGGGACATTGAGCCCATTTACATTCAGGGTAACTATTGAAAGATATGAATTTTTTGCCATTGTATAGCCTGTAAGGTGACTGTTACTGTATATTGTCTGTGTTCCTTTCTGGTCTATGTTGCTTTTAGGCTTTCTCTTTGCTTAGAGGACCTCTTTCAAGATTTCTTGTAGGGCTGGTTTCATGTTTGCAGATTCCTTTAGTTTTTGTTTGTCCTGGAAACTTTTTATCTCTCCTTCTATTTTCAATGACAGCCTAGCTGGATAGAGTATTCTTGGCTGCATATTTTTCTCATTTAGTGCTCTGAATATATCCTGTCAGTTCTTTCTGGCCTGCCAGATCTCTGTGGATAGGTCTGTTGCCAATCTAATGTTTCTAGTATTGTAGGTTATAGACCCCTTCTCCCGAGCTGCTTTCAGGATTTTCTCTTTGTCTCTGAGACTTCTGAGTTTTACTATTAGATGTTGGAGTGTTGACTTATTTTTATTGATTTTGAGGGGAATTCTCTATGCCTCCTCAATTTTGATGCCTGTTTCCTTTCCCAAATTAGGGAAGTTCTCTGCTATAATTTGCTCCAGTATACCTTCTGCCCCTCTCTCTCTTTCTTCTTCTTCTGGGATCCCACTTATTCTAATATTGTTTCATCTTATGGTATCACTTATCTCTTGAATTCACCCCTTGTGATCCAGTAGTTGTTTATCTCTTTTTCTCAGCTTCTTTATTTTCCATCATTTGGTCTTCTATATCACCGATTCTCTCTTTTGCCTCATTTATCCTAGCGACTCCATTTTTGATTTCCCCTCATTAATAGCCTTTTTGATTTCAACTTGGTTAGATTTTAGTTCTTTTATTTCTCCAGAAAGGGATTCTCTAGTATCTTCCATGTTTTTTCCAAGGCCAGCTAGTATCTTTATAATCATCATTCTGAACTCTAGTTCTGACATCTTCCTAATGTCCATATTGGTTAGGTCCCTGGCAGTCAGTACTGCCTCTTGTTCTTTTTTTTTAGGTGATTTTTTTCCATATTTCATTTGTCCAGAGAAGAATAGATGAATGAGAGAACAAAATGCTAACAGGGTAACAATGACCCTAGAAAAATATACAATAAAAAAATCTGAAGAGACCTAAAACCAGGGGGGGAGGCGATGGAAATTTAAAAAAAATATATGATCAGGCTGGTGAATAGAACAGAGCCACACACTAGATTTTGGGTGTATATTGGTTTGTTAGAAGAAATTGCCTCCCCAAATTTTAAAGAATGAAAAACTTATATATATATACTAAAATAAGGGTAAATACAATGAAGGGATGGAATATGACTATAAAGATGAAAATTAAAAAAGATTTTAAAAAAGGAATTGATAAGAAGTTGGTTGAAAAAAAGAATGAAAAAAAATTAAAAAAAAAGAGAGAGAATGTGATCAGGCAGGAGACTAGAACAATGCCATACACTAAAGATTTAGGGTATATTTTGCTCTGTTAGAAGAAACTGTATTCCAAAATTTTAAAGAAAGAGAAAGTTATATATAGATACCAAAAATAAGTTTAACTACTATGAAGAGATGGAATATGACTCTAAAAATGAAAAATAAAAAAGATTTTTAAAAAAAAGTGATTGAGAAGAGGTTGGTTGAAAAAGGGAAAAAGAAAAATTAAAAAAAAGAAAAAGAAAAAGAAAATTAAAAAAATTAACTTTGAAAGACTAAAGAATCATGGTAAAAAAGCCATGGATTCTATGTGCATTATTCCCCTAGCATTGGAGTTCTGGCATTCTCATTGATCGGTAAACTTGGTCTTGGCTGGCTGTTCTTGATGATCTTCTGGGGGAGGGGCCTGTTGCAGTGGTTCTCAAATGTCTTTGTCGGAGGCAGAATGTCCTGCCCTTGCCAGTCTGGGCTAAGTAATCTGCTGGGGTTTGCTCTCGGCAGCTTTTGTTCCCTGAAAACTTTCCATACAGCTTTGTAGGATGAGAATGAAAATGGTGGTCTCCCAATTTCTGGTCCCAGAGGTGCCAAGACCTCGGGGTGCCACTCCTAAGTGTGCCCTCAGAGAAAAGCAGTCAATCCCTCCTATCTCCCTGGTTTCTGGCTGCACTCCATGCTCACCAGGCCTGTGACTAAGTGTTTCTATCTCTGGCACATGACCCCATTTAGAGTCTCCAAACCCAGTGGATTCAGGAGGAAAGAAGGGGAATCTCCTTGGATCTGCTGCTCGTTGGGTCCCTGCCCTGCTGGAAGAGCAGTGGCCCGACTGTGCCATGGATCACAGTTTATGGCAACCCTGAGTTGAGAACCCACTCTTCAGCTCCATCTTTGCAGCTGGTTTCTCTACTCCGATACCTGGGAGCTCTGCTGTACTCAGGCCCACCCAGTCTTTCTGTGACCCCGAGGGTCCTGAGACCACACTGTCTCATCAAGTGTTCCACTCCCCACTTAGCCACTGGAGCGACATCCCTCAGCAGAGCCGACTTATAAAATTTCCAATTTTGTGCTCTATCACTTGCTGGTAGCAGCTGATGGAGCCCCCCCCCCCCCCCCCCCCGTATATCTTCCCATATATCGCCTCGGATTCACTTCTCTGCGTGTCCTACCTTCCAGAAAGTAGTCGCTTTTATGTTCGTAGAATTGCTGTTATTCTTTTCTTCAATCTCCTGTTGAGTTTGTAGGTGTTCTGAATGGTTTGATAACTAGCTGAATTACTGGGACCAGACTAAATTTAGGTCTCCTACTCCTCTGCCATCTTGCTCCTCCCCAAGACTCTTTACATTCTTAAAAACTATTACAGATTTTAAAGAGTTTTTGTTTACATAGATGATATCTATTTATATTCTCCTTATTAAGAGATTAAAATTAAGAAATTCTAAAATTATATATACTTATTAATATATTTAAAACAAGGCTAAACTCCTTACATGATAATCTAAATAACCTACTATTAGGAAAAATGAACTCTATTTTCTAACATGAACAAACAAAAAGTAGGAAGAAAAGTTGTATTTTATACTTTTGTTAACATTTTATACTTTTGACATTTTAATCTATTGCTATATGTACTATTTTAATTGAAGTATATATAAAAAAATCTGGTCTTCCATGAATGTGTTGTTGGAAAAGAGAAAAACATTTTTAATGTCTCCAGATAATTTTGGATATTTTTCTTTGAATGTAAAATATAATACCATATGAATTAATATTTCATACTCTGCTACATAAAATCAATTGGGCTATCTTGAAATTTGAATGGATATTTTACTTATGTATGGTTTTGAAACACAATGCTTTAGTCATTGAGACAACATTGGTCTGAAGGTTTATGCAGATTTCCAAATGTTAAAGCACAGCATTGTACAATATGAAAAAAACCACATTTATTATTCTCATTTCCAGTCAAGATGGATAGCATCCAGATTTACTCTTCCACTACAAACAAATAAAAGTCCAAATAGAATATATAAAATAGCAAATGTGAAGATGTTGGGTATGAGGCAATGAAAGGCAGTGGTCTCTAAAAGATGAGAAAGTAATAAGTAAGACTTTTCAATTGTCTAGCTTATTATAGGGAAAGATTCCAAGTCATGGCACCAGGGGAGAGAAGTTAGGCAGGGGTCAGTGGTCTCCTTTAGTTGAGGAAAAAGAGATCAAGGAGGTCATAGTGGCTGAAGTGCTCAAAGCAGAGTACCAAAGTGGAGAAAATTGCAAAGGGAGCATTTTTCAGAGATCTGCAGAGGTTGACTCTCATGTCTTAAACTGAGAACTAATCAGTGCATGCATGAGGAGAAACTATTCAGAACTAGACTAGATGTTTCTACTAGCTAGAGTACAAAACCTCACAATTTATACCTCAGATTTTGCCTCAGTAGTTGAGGACATTAACCCTAGACTAAACTGATTTAGTCCCACCAGAAAAATTTAAAAGCAAGATCTAAAAACTGCTTCCAAGTAACTTTATTATGTCTAAGAATAAAGCTCAAGAATATTTATTCAATTACAAAAATACTCAACATCTAACAGTAGAATTTAGAAAGTTTCACTCAAATCCAATAAAAGAAATTACTAAGCATACAAAGTGGAAAACAGGAAACCTATCATGAGGGGAATGAAAAAATCACTCAATTGCAACAGACCCAGTAATGACATAATTGATGGAATTAGTAGATAAGAAAATTAGAACATTTATTATAATTCTGTATATTCATTATGATGTGGTTTTGGAATATAGGTGAGGTTTGGTGGGGTGGGGTCCAGAGCCTACAACCACGAAAGAATTCTTTAACTTTCTTTGGTGCAAAAAGGTGGTTTTTTAGAGCATGGGGACAGGACCCATGGTCAGAAAGAGCTGCTGCCCCAGGGTTGTGAGAGGTGGCTGATTGTATATTTGGGAGTTGAGGGAGGTAAGGAAAAGGGAGCTTTAAAAAGGATTTTCTATGTTAAAGAAGACTCACAGGATACTGGAGGCCTTGCAATTGTTAAATTAAGGTGGTTTTTCCCTCTAGCAAGGCATTAACATTAAGATAGTTGGGAGCTTCCTGGAAAACTGTCACACAAATCCCAAGAGGTGTGTGTTTGGGGGGGAGGTTGTTGGGTGACAGCTTGTCCTTTGCCCTCAGCTACCTTTCTATTCCCTCATTAATTAAGCTAAAGTAGAAAGTAAGTATATCAGCTAGAAATATCAATGATTTTTATTTTTTATTTATTTATTTTTCTACTTTTATCTTCTTTTTTTTAATTTTAATTTTAATTTTTTATTTTTTAACATTGTAGTAACCTCATAAAATGAGTTAGGGAGTGATACTTCTTTTTCTTTCTTTCTTTCTTTTTTTTTTTTTTTAAATTTTTTTAATGTTATGTTAATCCCCATACATTACATCATTAGTTTTAGATGTAGTGTTCCATGATTCATTGTTTGTGCATAACACCCAGTGCTCCATGCAGAACGTGCCCTCCTTAATACCCATCACCAGGTTAACCCATCCTCCCAACCCCCTCCCTTCTAGAATCTTCAGTTTGTTTTTCAAAGTCCATCGTCTCTCATGGTTCATCTCCCCCTCTGATTTCCCCACCTTCATTCTTCCCCTCCTGCTATCTTCTTCCTCTTTTTTTTTTCTTAACATATATTGCATTATTTGTCTCAGAGGAACAGATCTGAGATTTAACACTCTTGCAAATTCACAGCGCTTACCAGAGCACATACCCTCCCCAGGGTCTATCACCTAGTCACCCCATCCCTCCCACCCCACCCCCCACTCCAGCAACCCTCAGTTTGTTTCCTGCGATTAAGAATTCCTCTTATCAGTGAGGTCATATGATACATGTCTTTCTCTGTTTGACTTATTTCGCTCAGCATAATCCCCTCCAGTTCCATCCACATCATTCCAAATGGCAAGATCTCATTACTTTTGATGGCTGCATAATATTCCATTGTATATATATACCACCTCTTCTTTATCCATTCATCTGTCAATGGACATCTTGGCTCTTTCCACAGTTTGGTAATTGTGCACATTGCTACTATAAAAATTGGGGTGGACGTACCCCTTTGGATCCCTACTTTTGTATCTTTGGGGTAAATACCCAGTAGTGCAATTGTAGGATCGTATGGAAGCTCTATCTTCAACTTTTTGAGGAACCTCAATACTGTTTTACAGAGTGGTTGCAACAGCTTGCATTCCCACCAACAGTGTAGGAGGGTTCCCCTTTCTCCACATCCCTGCCAACATCTGTCATTACCTGACTTGTTAATTTTAGCCATTCTGACTGGTGTGAGGTGGTATCTCATTGAGGTTTTGAGTCGGATTTCCCTGATGCCAAGCAATGTTGAGCACTTTTTCATGTGTCTGTGGGCCATTTGGATGTCTTCTTTGGAAAAATGTCTGTTCATGTCTTCTGCCCATTTCTTGACTGGATTCTTTGTTCTTTGCGTGTTGAGTTTGATAAGTTCTTTATAGATTTTGGATACTAGCCCTTTATCTGATATGTCATTTGCAAATATCTCCTCCCATTCTGTCAGTTGTCTTTTGGTTTTGTTGACTGTTTCCTTTGCTTTGCAAAAGCTTTTTATCTTGATGAAGTCCCAATAGTTCATTTTTGCCCTTGCTTCCCTTGCCTTTGGCGATGTTTCTAGGAAGAAGTTGCGGTGGCTGAGGTCGAAGAGGTTGCTGCCTGTGTTCTCCTTTAGGATGTTGATGGACTCCTGTCTCACATTGAGGTCTTTCATCCATTTGGAGTCTATTTTTGTGTGTGGTGTAAGGAAATGGTCCAGGTTCATTCTTCTGCATGTGGTTGTCCAATTTTCCCAACACCATTTGTTGAAGAGACTGTCTTTTTCCCATTGGACATTCTTTCCTGCTTTGTCGAAGATGAGTTGACCGTAGAGTTGAGGGTCCATTTCTGGCCCTCTATTCTGTTCCGTTGATCTATGTGTGTGTTTTTGTGCCAGTACCATACTGTCTTGATGATGATACCTTTGTAATGAGTTTGAAGTCCGGAATTGTGATGCCGCCAGCTTTGCTTTTCTTTTTCAACATTCCTCTGGCTATTCGGGATCTTTTCTGGTTCCATACAAATTTAGGATTATTTGTTCCATTTTTTTGAAAAAAGTGGATGGGGGGGCGGAGCAAGATGGCGGAGGAGTAGGAGACCTGGATTTCGTCTCCTCTCAGGAATTCAGCTGGAGAGGGATCAAACCATTCTGAACACCTACAAACCCAACAGGAGATCGAAGAAAAGAAGAGCAACAACTCTCGCATCAGAAAAGCGACCACTTTCTGGAAGGTAGGACGTGCGGAGAAGTGAATCCGAGGCGATATTCGGGAGGATAGACGGCGGGGGAGGGGCCTCCGTCGGCCGCTTCTGGCAAGTGATAGAGCCGCGGAGCACAAAATTGGAACTTTTAAAAGTCTGCTCCGCTGAGGCACGTCACCCTGGTGGCTAAGCAGGGGGTGGAACCCTCCGGGACAGTGTGGTCTCAGGACCCTCGGGGACACAGAAAGACCGGGGGTGCCTGAGTGTGGCAGAGCTCCCAGGTAACGGAGCAGGGAAGCCGGCTGCAGAGGCAGAGCCCAGGCGCGGGCTCTCAGCTCGGGGTTGCCATAAACCGTGATCCATGGCACAGTCGGGCCCCTCCTCCCCCAGGAGGGACCCAACAAGCAGCAGATCCGGGGAGACTCACCCTCCTCCCACGGGAGGAACCGCGCGGGAGTGCACCGCAGGGATCTGCTGGGTTTGGAGACTCCACCCGGGGTCGGGTGCCGGAGATAGAAACGCACGGTCACAGGCTGGGTGAGCACGGAGTGCGGCCGGAGACCGGGGAGACGGGAGTGACTGACGGCTTTTCTCTGGGGGCTCACTGAGGAGCGGGGCCCCGAGTTCTCGGCTCCTCCGGAGCGGAGATTGGGAGGCCGCCATTTTCACTCTCCGCCTCCAAAGCTGTATGGAAAGCTCGCAGGGAACAAAAGCCCCAGAGAGCAAACCCGAGCAGATTACTTAGCAGGGAGGGGGCAAGGGCGGGGCAATTCCGGCTCCGGCAGAGACATTTGGAAACCACGGCAACAGGCCCCTCCCCAGAAGATCAGCGAGAACAGCCAGCCAAGACCAAGTTTACCGATCAATTAGAACGGCAGAACTCCAGCGCTAGGGGACTGTTGCACATAGAATTCACGGCTTTTTTACCATGATTCTTTAGTCTTTTAAAGTTAATTTTTTTTAACTGTCTTTTTTGTCTTTTTATTTCTTTTTGAATTTTTCTTTTTCCCTTTTTCAAAAAACATCTTATCAATCCTTTTTTTAAAAAAAAAACATTTTTATTTTTCATTTTTAGAGTCATATTCTATCCCTTCATAGTAGTTACCCATATTTTTGGCTTATATATTTAAGTTGTTCTCTCTTTAAAATTTTGAGATAGTTTCTTCTAACAGATTAAAATATACCCTAAATCTCTACTATATGGTGTTTTCTATTCCCCTGCCTGATCACATCCTCTCCCCTTTTTTTTTCTCTTTTTCTTTTTTCTTTTTTTAAATCCTCCTCTTTCTTTTCTCAAACAAATTCTTATCAATTCCTTTTATAAAATTTTTTATAATTTCCATTTTTACAGTCATATTCCATCCCTTTCTCATATCAACCCTTATTTTTGTACATATATAAGTTTTTCTTTCTTTAAAATTTTGGGAGGCACTTTCTTCTAAAAGACCAAAATACACCCCAAATCTAGTGTGTGGCACTGATCTATATACCATATAGATCATATTTGATCACATTCTGGTTTTTCTTTTGTTGTTGTTGTTTTGTTTTGTTTGTTTTTGTTTTTATCTTTATCTTTTTCTTTTTTTTCTATTTCTTTTTTCTCTCTTTCCCTTTCTTATCCCACTGCTTCAGGTCTTTTCTGATTTGTTTAAAGTATATTTTCTGGGGACGTGGTTACTCTGCTAGCATTTTGTTCTCTCATTAATCTATTCTCCTCTGCACAAAATGAAGAGACGGAAAAAATCACCTCAACAAAAAGAACAAGAGGTAGTAGCAACTGCCAGGGACCTACTCAATACGGATATTAGTACGATGTCAGATCTAGAGTTCAGAATCATCACTTTAAAGATACTAGCTGGGCTTGAAAAAAGCATGGAAGTTATTAGAGAAACCCTTTCTGGAGAAGTAAAAGAGCTAAAATCCAACCAAGTAGAAATCAAAAAGGCTATTAATGAGGTGCAATAAAAAATGGGGGTGCTAAGTTCTAGAATAAATGAGGCAGAAGAGAGAATCAGTAATATAGAAGATGAAATGATGGAAAATAAAGAAGCTGAGAAAAAGAGAGATCAACAACTACTGGATCACGAGGGCAGAATTCGAGAGATAAGCGATACCATAAGACGAAACAACATTAGAATAATTGGGATCCCAGAAGAAGAAGAAGGAGAGAGACGGGCAGAAGGTATAATGGAGCAAATTATAGCAGAGAACTTCCCTAATTTGGGGAAAGAAACAGGCATGAAAATCCAGGAAGCACAGAGAACCCCTCTCAAAATCAATAAAAATAGGTCAACTCCCCGACATCTAATAGTAAAACTTACGAGTCTCATAGACAAAGAGAAAATCCTGAAAGCAGCTCGGGAGAAGAGATATGTAACCTACAAGGGTAGAAACATTAGATTGGCAACAGACCTATCCACAGAGACCTGGCAGGCCAGAAAGGACTGGCAGGATATATTCAGAGCACTAAATGAGAAAAATATGCAGCCAAGAATACTCTATCCAGCTAGGCTGTCATTGAAAATTGAAGGAGAGATAAAAAGCTTCCAGGACACACAAAAACTAAAGGAATTTGCAAACATGAAACCAGCCCTACAGGAAAGCTTGAAAGGGGTCCTCTAAGCAAAGAGAGACCCTAAAAGGAACATAGACCAGAAAGGAACACAGACAATATACGGTAACAGTCACCTTACAGGCAAGACAATGGCACTAAATTCCTATCTTTCAATAGTTACCCTGAATGTAAATGGGCTCAATGCCCCAATCAAAAGACACAGGCTAACAGACTGGATTAAAAAACAAGATCCATCGATATGCTGTCTGCAAGAGACTCATTTTAGAACCAAAGACACCCCCAGATTGAAAGTGAGGGGGTGGAAAACCATTTACCATGCTCATGGACACCAAAAGAAAGCTGGAGTGGCAATCCTTATATCAGACAAATTAGATTTTAACCAAAGACTGTAATAAGAGATGCGGTAGGACACTATATCCTACTTAAAGGATCTATCCAACAAGAAGATTTAACAATTGTAAATATGTATACCCCTAACATGGGAGTAGCCAATTATATAAGGCAATTAATAGAAAAGCAAAGAAACACATCGACAACAATACAATAATAGTGGGGGACTTTAACATCCCCCTCACTGAAATGGACAGATCGTCTAAGCAAAAGATCAACAAGGAAATAAAGACTTTAAATGACACACTGGACCAAATGTACTTCACAGACATATTCAGAACATTCCATCCCAAAACAACGGAATACACATTGTTCTCTAGTGCTCATGGAACATTCTCCAGAATAGATCACATCCTAGGTCATAAATCAGGTCTCAACCGGTACCAAAAGATTGGGATCATCCCCTGCCTATTTTCAGACCACAATGCTTTGAAACTAGAACTCAATCACAAGAGGAAAGTCGTAAAGAACTCAAATACATGGAGGCTAAAGAGCATCCTACTGAAGAATGAATGGGTCAACCAGGAAATTAAAGAAGAATTAAAAAAATCCATGGAAACCAATGAAAATGAAAACACAACTATTCAAAATCTTTGGGATGCAGCAAAGGCAGTCCTAATAGGAAAGTATATAGCAATGCAAGCCTTTCTCAAGAAACAAGAAAGGTCTCAAGTACACAACCTAACCCTCCACCTAAAGGAGCTGGAGAAAGAACAGCAAATAAAGCCTAAACCCAGCAGGAGAAGAGAAATCATAAAGATCAGAGCAGAAATCAATGAAATAGAAATGAAAAGAACAGTAGAACAGATCAACGAAACTAGGAGCTGGTTCTTTGAAAGACTTAACAAGATTGATAAGCCCTTGGCCAGACTTATCAAAAAGAGAAGAGAAATGACCCAAATCAACAAAATCATGAATGAAAGAGGAGAGATCACAACCAACACCAAAGAAATACAAACAATTATAAGAACCTATTATGAGCAACTCTATGCCAGCAAATTAGATAACCTGGAAGAGATGGATGCATTCCTAGAGATGTATCCACTACCAAAACTGAACCAGGATGAAATAGAAAACCTGAACAGACCTATAACCACTAAGGAAATTGAAGCAGTCATCAAAAATCTCCCAAAAAACAAAAGCCCAGGGCCAGATGGCTTCCCAGGGGAATTCTACCAAACATTTCTAGAACAATTAATACCTATTCTTCTGAAACTGTTCCAAAAAATAGAAACGGAAGGAAAACTTACAAACTTGTTTTATGAGGCCAGCATTCCCTTGATCCCAAAACCAGACAAAGACCCCATCAAAAAGGAGAATTCCAGACCAATATCCCTGATGAACAGGGATGCAAAAATTCTCACCAAAATACTAGCCAACAGTCCATTAAAAGGATTATTCACCACGACCAAGTGGGATTTATCCCTGGGCTGCAAGGTTGGTTCAATATCCGCAAATCAATCCATGTGATACAATACATTAACAAAAGAAAGAACAAGAATCATATGATCCTCTCAATAGATGCAGAAAAAGCTTTTGACAAAGTACAGCATCCTTTCTTGATCAAAACCCTTCAGAGTATAGGGATAGAGGGTACATACCTCAATATCATAAAAGCCATCTATGAAAAACCCACAGCAAATATCATTCTCAATGGGGAAAAACTGAGAGCTTTCTCCGTAACGTCCAGAACACGGCAGGGATGTCCACTATCACCACTGCTATTCAACATAGTATTAGAAGTCGTAGCCACAGCAATCAGACAACAAAAAGAAATCAAAGGCATCCAAACTGGCAAAGAAGACGTCAAACTCTAACTCTTTGCAGATGATATGATACTTTATGTGGAAAACCCAAAAGACTCCACCCCAAAACTGCTAGAACTCATACAGGAATTCAGTAAATTGGCAGGATATAAAATCAATGCACAGAAGTCTGTGGCATTCCTATACACCAGCAAGACAGAAGAAAGAGCAATTAAGGAGTCGATCCCATTTACAATTGCACCGCAAACCATAAGATACCTAGGAATAAATCTAACCAAAGAGGCAAAGGATCTGTACTCAGAAAACTATAAAATACTTATGAAAGAAATTGAGGAAGACACAAAGAAATGGAAAAACGTTCCATGCTCATGGATTGGAAGAACAAATATTGTGAAGATGTCAATGCTTCCTAGAGAGATCCACACATTCCATGCAATCCCCATCAAAATGCCATCCACTTTTTTCAAAGAAATGGAACAAATAATCCTAAAATTTGTATGGAACCAGGAAAGACCCTGCATGGCCAGAGGAATATTGAAAAAGAAAAGCAAACCCGGCGGCATCACAATTCCGGACTTCCAGCTCTATTACAAAGCTGTCATCATCAAGACAGCATGGTACTGGCACAAAAACAGACACATAGATCAATGGAACAGAATAGAGAGCCCAGAAATGGACCCTCAACTCTATGGTCAACTCATCTTCGACAATGCAGGAAAGAATGTGCAATGGAACAAAGACAGTCTCTTCAACAAATGGTGTTGGGAAAATTGGATAACCACACGCAGAAGAAGGAAACTGGACCATTTCCTTACACCACACACAAAAATAGACTCCAAATGGTTGAAAGACCTCAATGTGAGACAGGAGTACATCCAAATCCTAAAGGAGAACACAGGCAGCAACCTCTTTGACCTCAGCCGAAGCAACTTCTTCCTAGAAACATCGCCAAAGGCAAGGGAAGCAAGGGCAAAAATGAACTATTGCGACTTCATCAAGATAAAAAGCTTTTGCAAACAAAGGAAACAGTCAACAAAACCAAAAGACAACCGACAGAATGGGAGAAGATATTTGCAAATGACATATCAGATAAAGGGCTAGTATCCAAAATCTATAAAGAACTCATCAAACTCAACACCCAAAGAACAAAGAATCCAGTCAAGAAATGGGCAGAAGACATGAACAGACATTTTTCCAAAGAAGACATCCAAATGGCCAACGGACACATGAAAAAGTGCTCAATATCGCTCAGCAGCAGGGAAATCCAAATCAAAACCTCGATGAGATACCACCTCACACCAGTCAGAATGGCTAAAATGAACAAGTCAGGAAACGACAGATGTTGGCGGGTATGCAGAGAAAGGGGAACCCTCCTATAGTGTTGGTGGGAATGCAAGCTGGTGCAGCCACTCTGGAGAATGGAGGTTCCTCAAAAAGTTGAAAATAGAGCTACCCTATGATCCAGCAATTGCACTACTGGGTATTTACTCCAAAGATACAAAAGTAGCGATCCGAAAGGCTACGTGCACCCCAATGTTTATAGCAGCAATGTCCACAATAGCCAAACTGTGGAAAGAGCCAAGATGTCCATCGACAGATGACTGGATAAAGAAGATGTGGTATATATATACAATGGAATATTATGCAGCCATCAAAAGGAATGAGATCTTGCCATTTGCAACGACATGGATGGAACTGGAGGGTATCATGTTGAGTGAAATAAGTCAAACAGAGAAAGACATGTATCATATGATCTCACTGATATGAGGAAGTCTTAATCGCAGGAAACAAACTGAGTGTTGTTGGAGTGGGGGGTGGGGTGGGAGGGATGGGGTGACTGGGTGATGGACACTGGGGAGGGTGTGTGCTCTAGTAAAAGCTGTGAATGGTGCAAGACTGTTGAATCTCAGATCTGTACCTCTGAAACAAATGAATTATATGTCAAGAAAAAAAAAAAAGAAGAAGAAGAAGAAGGTAGCGGGAGGGGAAGAATGAAGCGGGGGAAATTGGAGGGGTAGACGAACTATGAGAAACGATAGACTGAAAAACAAACTGAGGGTTCTAGAGGGGAGGGGGGTGGGAGGATGGGTTAGCCTGGTGGTGGGTATTGAGGGGGGCACATTCTGTATGGAGCACTGGGTTTTGTGCACAAACAATGAATCATGGAACACTTCATCTAAAACTAATGATGTAATGTATGGGGATTAACATAAGAATAAAATCAAAAAAAAAAGAGAAAAAAGTGGATGGTATTTTGATGGGGATTGCATTGAATGTGTAGATTGCTCTAGGTAGCATTGACATCTTCACAATATTTGTTCTTCCAATCCATGAGCATGGCACGTTTTTCCATTTCTTTGTGTCTTCCTCAATTTCTTTCATGAGTATTTTATAGTTTTCTGAGTACAGATCCTTTGCCTCTTTGGTTTGATTTATGCCTAGGTATCTTATGGTTTTGGGTGCAATTGTAAATGGGATCGACTCCTTAATTTCTCTTTCTTCTGTCTTGTTGTTGGTGTATAGGAATGCCACTGATTTCTGTGCATTGGTTTTATATCCTGCCACTTTCCTGAATTCCTGTATGAGTTCTAGCAGTTTTGGGGTGGAGTCTTTGGGGTTTTCCACATGAAGTATCATATCATCTGCAAAGAGTGAGAGTTTGACTTCTTCTTTGCCGATTTGGATGCTTTTGATTTCTTTTTGTTGTCTGATTGCTGTGGCTAGGACTTCCAATATTATGTTGAATAGCAGTGGTGATAGTGGACATCCCTGCCACGTTCCTGACCTTAGGGGGAAAGCTCTCAGTTTTTCCCCATTTAGAATATTCGCTGTGGTTTTTTCATAGATGGCTTTTATGATATTGAGGTATGTACCCTCTATCCCTATACTCTGAAGAGTTTTGATCAAGAAAGGATGCTGTACTTTCTCAGTTGCTTTTTCTGCATCTATTAAGAGGATCATATGGTTCTTGTTCTTTCTTTTGTTAATGTATTGTATCACGTTGCTTGATTTGCAGATGTTGAACCAACCTTGTAGCCCAGGGATAAATCCCACTTGGTCGTGGTGAATAATCCTTTTAATGTACTGTTGGATCCTACTGGCTAGTATTTTGGTGAGAATTTTTGCATCCATGTTCATCAGGGATTTTGGTCTGGAATTCTCCTTTTTGATGGTGTCTTTGTCTGGTTTGGGGATCAAGGTAATGCTGGCCTCATAAAACGAGTTTGGAAGTTTTCCTCCCATTTCTATTTTTTGGAAGAGTTTCAGAAGAATAGGTATGAATTCTTCTTGAAATGTTTGGTAGAATTCCCCTGGGAAGCCATCTGGCCCTGGGCTTTTGTTTTTTGGGAGATTTTTGATGACTGCCTCAATTTCCCTAGTGGTTATAGTTCTGTTCAGGTTTTCTATTTCTTCCTGGTTCAGTTTTGGTAGTGGATACATCTCTAGGAATGCATCCATGTCTTCCAGATTATCTAATTTGCTGGCATAGAGTTGCTCATAATAGGTTCTTATACTTGTTTGTATTTCTTTGGTGTTGGTTGTGATCTCTCCTCTTTCATTCATGATTTTGTTGATTTGGGTCATTTCTCTTTTCTTTTTGATAAGTCTGGCCAGGGGTTTATTAATCTTGTTAATTCTTTCCAAGAACCATCTCCTAGTTTCATTGATCTGTTCTACTGTTCTTTTCGTTTCTATTTCATTGATTTCTGCTCTGATCTTTATGATTTCTCTTCTCCTGCTGGGTTTAGGCTTTATTTGCTGTTCTTTCTCCAGTTCCTTTAGGTGGAAGTCTCCTTGAGATATTTCTTGTTTCTTGAGAAAGGCTTGTATTGCTATATACTTTCCTCTTAGGACTGCCTTTGCTGTATCCCAAAGATTTTGAATAGTTTTTTTTTTATTAATTTCATTTGTTTCCATGAATTTTTTAAATTCTTCTTTAATTTCCTGGTTGACCCATTCATTCTTTAGTAGGATGTTCTTTAGCCTCCATGTATTTGAGTTCTTTCCGACTTTCCTCTTGTGATTGAGTTCTAGTTTCAAAGCATTGTGGTCTGAAAATAGGCAGGGAATGATCCCAATCTTTTGGTAATGGTTCAGACCTGATTTATGACCTAGGATGTGATCTCTTCTGGAGAATGTTCCATGGGCACTGGAGAAGAATGTGTATTCTGTTGCTTTGGGATGGAATGTTCTGAATATGTCTGTGAAGTCCATTTGGTCCAGTGTGTCATTTAAAGTCTTTATTTCCTTGTTGATCTTTTGCTTAGATGATCTGTCCATTTCAGTTAGGGGGGTGTTAAAGTTCCCCACTATTATTTTATTTTTGTCAATGTGTTTCTTTGCTTTTGTTATTAATTGCCTTATATAATTGGCTTCTCCGATGTTAGGGGCAAAGATATTTACAACTGTTAGATCTTGTTGGATAGACCCTTTAAGTAGGATATAGTTTCCTTCCTCATCTCTTATTACAGTCTTTGGTTTAAAATCTAATTTGTCTGATATAAGGATTGCCACTCCAGCTTTCTTTTGGTGTCCATGAGCATGGTAAATGGTTTTCCACCCCCTCACTTTCAATCTGGGGGTGTCTTTGGTTCTAAAATGAGTCTCTTGCAGACAGCATTTCGATGGGTTTTGTTTTTTAATCCAACCTGATAGCCTGGGTCTTTGGATTGGGGTATTGAGCCCATTTACATTCAGGGTAACTATTGAAAGATAGGAACTTAGTGCCATTGTCTTGTCTGTAAGGTGACTGTTACTGTATATTGTCTGTGTTCCTTTCTCGTCTATGTTGCTTTTAGGGTCTCTTTTTGCTTAGAGGCCCCCTTTCAAGATTTCTTGTAGGGCTGGTTTCATGTTTGCAAATTCCTTTAGTTTTTGTTTGTCCTGATAGCTTTTTATCTCTCCTTGTATTTTCAATGACAGCCTAGCTGGATATAGTATCCTTGGCTGCATATTTTTCTCTTTTAGTGCTCTGAAGATATCATGCCAGTCCTTTCTGTCCTGCCAGGTCTCTGTGGATAGGTCTGTTCCCAATCTAATGTTTCTACAATTGTAGTTCACATGTCTCTTCTTCCGAGCTGCTCAGGAGTTTCTCTTTGTCTCTGAGACTCAAGTTTTACTATTAGATGTCAGGGTGTTGACCTATTTTTATTGATTTTGAGAGGGGTTCTCTGTGCTTCCTGGATTTTGATGCCTGTTTCCTTTCCCAAATTAGGGAAGTTCTCTGCTATAATTTGCTCCAATATACCTTCTGCCCCTGTCTCTCTCTTTCTTCTTCTTCTGGGATCCCAATTATTGTAATGTTGTTTCGTCTTGTGGTATCACTTAGCTCTCAAATTCTGCCCTCGTGGTCCAGTAGTTGTTTATCTCTCTTTTTCTCAGCTCTTTATTTTCCATCATTTGGTCTTCTATATCACTGATTCTCTCTTCTGCCTCCTTTATCCTAGCAGTTAGAGCCCCCATTTTTTATTGAACCTCATTAATAGCCTATTTGATTTCGACTTGGTTAGATTTTAGTTCTTTTACGTCTCCAGAAGGGTTTTCTCTAATAACTTCCATCCTTTTTTCAAGCCTAGCTAGTAAATAAGGGGTGTAAAGCCCAGCTTGTATATAAGTCCAGCTAGGTGATTTTTTCCATCTGGTCATTTTGTTCAGAGGAGAATAGATTGAGAGAACAAAATGATAACAGGGTAACAATGTCCCCAGAAAATATACTCTAAACAAATCAGAAAAGACCTGAAGCAGGTGGAAAAGAAACGGAAAGAGAAAAAAGAAAAAGATAAAGTTAAAAATAAACAAAAACGGTACAAAACAACAGCAACAAAAAAGATTATGATCAAATATGATCAGGCTGGGGGCGCCTGGGTGGCTCAGTTGGTTAAGCAACTGCCTTCGGCTCAGGTCATGATCCCGGAGTCTTGGGATCGAGTCCCACATTGGGCTCCCGGCTCAGCGGGGAGCCTGCTTCTCCCTCTGACCCTCTCCCCTCTCATGCTGTTTCTCTGTCTCTCTCTCTTTCTGTCAAATAAATAAATAAAATGTTTTAAAAAAAATGTGATCAGGCTGGTACATAGATCAGTGCCACACACTAGATTTTGGGTGTATTTTGGTCTGTTAGAAGAAAGTTCCTCCCAAAATTTTAACGAAAGGAAAACATATATGTACAAAAATAAGGGTTGATATGAAGGGATGGAATATGACTGTAAAGATGAAAATTATAAAACATTTTATAAAAGGAATTGATAAGAAGTTGTTTGAAATAAGAAAGAAGAGAATTTAAAAGAAAAGGAAAAAAAAGGGAGAGAATGTGATCAGGCAGGGGAGTAGAAAAAAACCATACACTAGAGATTTAGGCTATATTTTGATCTGTTAGAGGAAACTATCTCAAAATTTTAAAGAGACAACAACTTATATATATATGCCAAAAATATGGGTAACTATTATGAAGGGAGAGAGTATGACTCCAAAAATGAAAAATAAAAATGTTTTTTAATATAGGGATTGATAAGATGTTGGTTGAAAAAGGGAAAAAGAAAAATTCAAAAAAAAAAAAAAAAGACAGGTAAAAAAAAAAATTAACTTTGAAAGACTACAGAGTCATGGTAAAAAAGCCATGGATTCTATGTGCATTATTCCCCTAGCTCTGGAGTTCTGCCATTCTTATTGATCGGTAAGCTTGGTCTTGGCTGGCTGTTCTTGCTGATCTTCTGGGGGAGGGGCCTGTTGCTGTGGTTCCCAAATATCTTTGCCAGAGGCAGAATTGACCCGCCCTTGCCCGGTCCAGGCTAAGTAATCTGTTCGGGTTTGCTCTTGGGAAATTTTGTTCCCTGCAAGCTTTCTGTACAGGTTTGGAGGCCAAGAGTGAGATGGTGGCTTCCCAATCTTTGCCCCGGAGGAGCCGAGAACTCAGGCTCCTGCTCCTCAGTGCACCCCCAGAGAAAAGCAGTACGTCACTTCCGTCTCCCTGGTCTCCGGCTGCAGTCCATGCTCACCTGGCCTGTGACCAAGCGTTTCTATCTCTGGCACTCGACCCCATGTGGAGTCTCCAAACCCAGCAGATCCCTGTGGTGTACTCCCGCACCTCTCTTCCTGGGGGATGAAGGGGAGTCTCCCCAGAGCTGTTGCTTGTTGGGTCCCTGCTGGAGGAGCAGGGGCCCAACTGAGCCATGGATCATGGTTTATGGCAACCCCAAGCTGAGAGCCCGCGCCTTGGCTCCGTCTGTGCAGCTGGCTTCCCTGCTCTGATACCTGGGAGCTCTGCCGCACTCACGCATCCCCAATCTTTCTGTGACCCCGAGGGTCCTCTGACCACACTGTTCCGTGAGGGTTCCACCCCCTGCTTAGCCACCGGAGTGACGTCCCTCAGCGGAGCAGACTTCTAAAAGTTCTGATTTTGTGCTCCATGGCTCTATCACTTGCCAGAAGTGGCCGACAGAGGCCCCTCCCCACCTATCCTCCTGAATATCGCCTCGGATTCACTTCTCCGCAGGTCCTACCTTCCAGAAAGTGCTCGCTTTTCTGTTCAGAGAGTTGTTGCTGTTCTTTTCTTCGATCTCCTATTGAGTTTGTAGGTGTTCAGAATGGTTTGATCCCTATCCAGCTGAATTCCTGAGACCAGACGAAATCCAGGTCTCCTAATCCTCCGCCATCTTGCTCCGCCCCCCTAGATGATTTTTTAAAAAAAATTTATTTTAAACTATTAATGATGAAAACTATGTTTGAGGTGAAACTAACACTGGTTGGAATTAGCAGCAGAGTATACACTACAGAGGACATGATTAGTGAACTTGAAGGATAGAATTAAGAGTAAATAATATGAAACATAGAGAAAATGTCTGAAAAAAATGAACAGAGCTTCAGTGCACTGTTGGTATATGTATATTTGGAGTCCTGAAGTCAAGAGGATAGTGGAGTCTTCAGCAAATTATTTAAAAGGACACCTGTGTGGCTCAGTTGGCTAAAGCATCTGCCTTTGGCTCAGGTCATGATCCTAAAGTCCATGGATTGAACCCCACATCAGGATCCCTGCTCACTGGGGAGTCTACTTCTCCCTCTCCCTCTGTCCCTCCCCCTTATGTGCTTTCTCTCTGTCTCTCTTTCATACTCTCTCAAATAAAGAAATAAAATCTTAAAATATATAAGAAAATAATGCCCAACAATTCTCAAAATTGATAAAGTTATAAACCTACATATACAAGAAACTAAATGAACCTCAAACACACACACACACACACACATTTAGGCACACAAGCAAAGGAAGAAAATCACATAAAAACACATCATAAATAAATAGCTTAAAGTTAGGATAAAGAGAAAATATGTAAAGCAGACAGATATGAAAGATACATACTGAGATACTGAAGAGGAAATTTATCCAGAGCAGGCCCAGGCCAGGAGGCCCCAGAAGATAAAAAGTTACTAACAATAAGCTAGAGATAACCAGAAGCCTTGCTGGGAGCAAGAGATATCCAGCCTTTTCTGTTTCTGTAAACAGGCTTCCTGCCACAGGCTCCCTGCTCCACTGTCCCCGCCTAAAGCAGCCCCCACTCCCCCAGTTTAAACTCACTTACCAACAGTCAATATAGCCCTTAGGACCTGACTGCCTGCAGTCCCCTATGAAAGCCCTATAACCTCAGGGCCCAGAATTTCGAGCAAGAGATCATCTGGGTCCACCAGCATAAAATAAATCCAAGTTCTCCTACTTCTCTGAGTGTCACTTGGTCTCTCGCTGGTCTGAGTTTTATTTTTCCACAATGATACAAACATAATTATAGCATACTTTTTCCTTGAAACAATAAAAGTCAGAAGGCAACAGTGCAACATCTTTAAAGTATTGAAAGAGGAAAAGAAAAGTCAATCTAAAATTCTAAATCTTTTTTTTAAGATTTTATTTATTTATTTGAGAGAGAGAATGAGAGACAGAGAGCACGAGAGGGAAGAGGGTCAGAGGGAGAAGCAGACCGCCCGCTGAACAGGGAGCCTGGTGTGGGACTTGATCCCGGGACTCCAGGATCATGACCTGAGCCAAAGGCAGTCGCTTAACCAACTGAGCCACCCAGGCGCCCCTATAATTCTAAATCTTGACAAAAAAATTTTTCCAGAAAGAAAAAGAGATAAAGCTTTTTCAGAGATACAAAAGATGAGATAATTCATTAATTTCAGTCCTTCACTACAAGAAATATTATCAGAAGCCCTCCAAGCAGAATCAAATTAATACCAGATGAAAATCTGGATCAGTAAAGATATAAAGAGCTCTGGAAATGGTAACAAACTGGAATAAAAAAATACTTTTTTTTAAAAAAAAGATTTTATTTATCTATTTGACAGAGAGAGAGACACAGTGAGAGCGGGAACACAAGCCAGGGGAGTGGGAGAGGGAGAAGCAGGCTTCCTGCCAAGTAGGGAGCCTGATGTGGGACTCAATCCCAGAACTCTGGGATCATGACCTGAGCCAAAGGCAGATGCTTAATGACTGAGCCACCCAAGTGCCCCCCCAAAATACTTTTCTTATTTAAATTTATTTAAATTATAATTGACTGGTTAAATGGAAAATAATATAGTGTTTTTAGAAGTACAGTGTATGTAGAATTACTGTGTATGATAAAATTAAGATAAAGTATCAAGAGAGGAGAAATGTACTGCCGTAAAGTTTTGTCTTGTACCTAAACTAGTGTTTAGAGGAGAGGAAGTGGTGGCAGAGTAAGAGGACCCTAGGCTTGTCTTGTCCCACAAACACAACTAGATAACTATCAAATCATCCTAGCACAAGAAATTGACCTAAAGACTGGCAAAACAAACTCCACAACTAAAGGGAGAGAAGAGGCCACATCAAAACATGTAGGAAGTGTGCAGACATGGTTTAGGGGAGAAACAGATCCAGTATGCTACAGACCAGGGGAGCCATGCTTACAGAGAAGGGCAAAAGAGAGAGGAGCACACAGGGGAATGCACAAGGAGAACATTTCCCTGAAGGCATTGGCTTGGAAAATAATAAGGGCTGAATTTCAGGAGTTCTTGCAACCAGTGGGACTTAAGCTTGGCTGTTGGGCACTGGGCTGCTCCTGGAGAGAAGGCAGGCAAACAACATAGGGGCAGAGAGCTTTGAAATAGGATCTGAAAAATGCTCAGGGCACACTGAAGGAAGATTATTAACCTGTCTCAGAGCACTTCTCTGAGAGTGAGAGGAGTGTTCACAGACACCTCTCTGGGAACAGAGGAGATGGCCAGTGCCATTCCCCTCTCCTTCCCTCAGCATAAACAGAGCCACCTAGGGGAAATAGCATAGCACCAACACTGGCTGCCTAACTTGCTTACACCAAGCCCTATCCCCCCTGCAATCCAGGAGAACTGCCCTTCCCATTTAAGTCTGCCACATTTTCAGAGCGGCAGTCCCCTTCCCCAGAAGACCAGTACAAACCGCTGCCCATGCCACATCTCCCAACCAGAGTTCTGCAGAGCCTCAAGTCTGGTGGAGTTGTTTTTAGGCCCCATTTCACAAGCAGACAAGAGCCCACCTAGATAAAACTCACCACATTCAGGCCAGGGGTCAAACACTGCCCAGAGCAGGCACAGAGAGTCTCTGAAGACAACTGGTCTGAAGGATAGAGCAGCTACAACACAGCAGCAGAGCACACACTTGAGAAACTCCCTGAAGCACCAGGCCCTGGGCACTACAGGACCTCTTCTTCATAAGGCCATTACTTTCAGGAGCAGGAGACATAACCAGCTTTTCTAATATGGAAAAGAAGGCAGAAACAGACAAAATGCCAAGATGGAGGGATTTATCTCAAATGAAAGAACAGGATAAGGCCATAGATCTAAGTGAAACAAATATAAGTAACATGCCTGATGGAGAATTTAAAGCAACAATCATAAGGACAGTCACTGGGCTTGAGAAAAGTATAGAAGACATCATGGAAACCCTTACCACAGAGATAAAAAAGTTAAAAAAGAATCTATCAGAGATGAAGAATGCAATAAATGAGATTGGATACAGGCTTGATGCAATGAAAGCAGACTGGAAGAGCCAAGGAATGAATTAGTGACTTAGAAGACAAAAAAAAAAAAAAAAAAAAAGGAAAATAATTAAGCTGAACAAAAAAGAGAAAAATAAGATTTATGCAACACAAGAATAGACTTAGAGAACTCAGTGACCCCATCAAACATAATAACATTCATATTATAGGAGTCTTGGAAGAAGAGAGAGAAAGAGGGGCAGACAATTTATTTCAAGATATAATAGCAGAAAACTTCCCTAATCTGGGGAAGGAAACAGACATCCAGTTCCAGGAGACACAGAGAACTCCCATCAAAATCAACAAAAGCAGGCCAATACCAAGGCATATTGTAATTACATTTGCAAATTATAGTGATAAAGAAAAATAATCATATTTTTGGTCATAAAATATGTCTCAACAAATATGAAAAGATTGAAATAATACCATGCATCTTTTCTGACCACAACACCATGAAACTAGAAGACCACCACAAGAAAAAATTTGGAATGACCACAAATTCATGGAGGTTAAACATGCTACTAAACAATGAATGGGTCAAACAAGAAATCAAAGAAGAAGTAAAAACAAAAACAAAAAATGAAAAATAAACAAACAAACAAAACCATGGAAGCAAGTGAAAATGAAAACACAGAGGTCCAAATCCTTTGGAATGCAATAAAAGCGGTCCTCAGAGGGAGGTATATAGCAATACAGGCCTACCTTAACAAGCAAGAAAAATCTCAAATAAATAACCTAAACTTATACCTAAGGGAGCTAGAGAAAGAGAAACAAACAGTGCCTAAAGTCACCAGAGGAAGGGAATAATAAGGATCAGAGCAGAAATAAATGATATAGATACTAAAAAAACAGAAAAACAAACAAAAATATCCAATAGAACAGATCAATGAAACCAGGAGTTTGTTCTTTGAAAAAATCAATTAAATTGATAAACCCCTAGCCAGACTTATCAAAAAGAAAATGGAAAGGACCCAAATAAATAAAATCACAAATGAGAGAGGAGAAATAACTTCCAGCACCACAGAAATACAAATAATTATAAGAGAATATTATGAAAAACTATATGTCAACAAATTGGACAACCTAGAAGAAATGGATCAATACCTACAAACATATAAACTACCAAAACTGAAAAAAGAAGAAACAGAAAACTCGAGAAGACTGATAACCAGCAAAGAAATTGAACCAGTATCAAAAAACTCCCAAAAAACAAAAGTCCAGGGCCAGATGGCTCGACAGGTGAATTCTACCAAACATGTAAAGAAGAGTTAATACCTATTCTCAAACTATTCCATACAATAGAAAGGTAGGAAAATTTCCAAATTCATTCTATAAGACCAGCATTACCCTAATTCCAAAAACAGATAAAGACTCCATGAAAAAAGAGAACTATAGACCAATATCCCTGATGAACATGGATGCAAAAATTCTTAATAAAATACTAGTAAATAATACATTAAAAGAATCATTCACCATAATCAAGTGGGATTTATTCCTGGGCTGCATGGGTGTTCAATATTCCCAAATCAATCAACATGATACATCACATCAATGAGCAAGGATAAGAAGCATATGATAATTTCAATAGACACACAAAAAGCATTTGACAAAGTACAACATCCGTTCATAATAGAAAACCCTCAACAAAGTAGGGCTAGAGTGAACATACCTCAACATAATAAAGGCCATATATGAAAAACTCACAGATAGTATCATCCTCAATGGCGAAAAATTGAGAGCTTTTCTGCTACCATCAGGAAGAAGACAAGGATGTCCACTCTCAACCCTTATTTAAATTAGTACTGGAAGTCTTGGCTGCACCAAGACAGCAATCAATCAATCAATCAATCAATAAAGGCATCCAGAGCAGCAAGGAAATTAAACTTTCACTATTTGCAGATCACATGATACTTTATATAGAAAACCGGAAAGAATCCACCAAAAAATTGCTGGAACTGTTGAACGATTTCAGTAAAGTCACAGGATACAAAATCAAGCTACAGAAATCTGTTGCATTTCTATGCACCAATAATGAAGCTGCAGAAAGAGAAATTAAGAATCAATCTCATTTAGAACTGCACCAAAAAGAGTAAGACGCATAGGAATAAACCTAACCAAAGTGGTGAAGACCTGTACTCTGAAAATTATAAAACACTGATGAAAAAAACTGAAGATTACACAAAGAAATGGAAAGACATTCTATGCTCATGGATTAGAAGAACAAAAATTGTTAAAATGTCTTTACTACCCAAAACAATCTACAGATTTATTTTAATCCCTGTCAAAATACCACCATTTTTCACAGAGCTAGAACAAACAATTCTAAAATTTGTATGGAACAATAAAAGGCCCTGAATAGCCAAAGAAATCTTCAAAAGAAAAGCCTATCTGAAGGCATCACAATTCTAGACTTCAAGTTATATTACAAAGCTGTAGTAATCAAAACAGTATGGTACTTGCACAAAAAAGACAAATAATTCAATAGAACGAGTACAAAACCCAGAATGTGCCCACTACTATATGGTCAATTAATCTTCAACAAAGCAGGAAAGAATATCCAAGAAACATTGGTCCCATGTGATTTCACTCATACGTGGAATCCACAAAACAAAACAAACAAATAAACAAAAAGCAGAATAGACCTGTAAATACAGAGAACAAATTGATGGTTGCCAGAGGGGAGAGGGGTGGGGAAGAGCAAAATGGGTGAAGTGGGAGATCTAGGTTTCCAGTTATGGAATGAGTAAGTCACAGAAATAAAAGGCACAGCACAGGGAATATAGTCAATAATATTAAAACAGTGTTGTGTGATGACAGATGGGAGCTACACTTGGGGTGAACATAGAATAACATTACTTCTGAAACTTATATAACGTATCAACTATATTCAAATAAAATATGAAAACCAAAAACAAGAAAGAAAACTTTGTCCTACAATCTTAGGGAAAGTTCCTTAGATGCAAGTGGGAGACTTAAACCAAACAGTCCCCTGTCCTCATGCATCAACATTCACTTTGGCTCTCTCCCCTAATCACAATCAAAACCCTGAGCTTAAACTCTTTTCCTTTCTCTCTAGTCTTCTCAGATCTGCTTTGAAAGTCCTTCCCTACTCCACTGAGAGACTTCAGTTATGAAGGTAATACACTTCTCATTCCTCTTACTGTGTGTGTATGTGTGTGTGTGTGTGTGTGTGTAATCACCAGTCTTAACATCTAAAATTTTGGATGTGGGTCCCTCTTGCCATTGCAAAGTGTTTATGACAACTTCTTCCTTTCTAGTCTTATTGCGTTTTATTTCTTCTTGACAAAGTTCACTGAATAGAGTGTCCAGTGCAAATCCAAGGGAAAGGGAAAATATACTGTACTTTCTGATAGTGGGGTAGCAATGTCACATTGCCTGGGGAACACATGGGATAAGAAGTATTGTTGCTGTCATTTTTGTAAAGTAAAATCTGCTGTATCATCTCTATTCTGCAGGTTTCTCTGAGATAGAAAAGAGAGAAAACTGTTATCCTCTTACTTAAGAAGCTTCTGGGTATGCATTTGTATGAAAGGGAAGAATGCATAGTTTTTCTAAGATATTCTGATTTTGTATCAGTGGTGGAAGATGAAAGAATGGGAAGCGATGACACCAGTTACATCTTTGCCTTATTACCTGCATACCATTTAAAAATTTTAGTTTTCCTTAAATCTTAAGGGTACATGTTGAACCATAGTCTAAAGCTGATAAAGTCCATCTTTAATCTTTTTCACTGATGAAAAAACTCTTGAGTGAAAAATGATCTTTAGGAAATTCTAGTCTAACTCATGCAAGGCCTAAATTCCCTCTGAAAATATCCCTTTCAGTTATTTCTGGTGTGAAAAACTCAGCATTCCCTTTGCATTCCCTTTCCCTGTTTATATTTTTTTTCTCACACAGAAAATGAAAAATTTCTATCTTTGCCACTAACTTCTAACTTTTCTTAATGGTATGATACTGATTTTTCTCAAGTATTCATGTTTTTAGATAGGTGAAGAATTTTGTGCCCTTTCATCTCTTCCCTAAACTTTATATTCTAGACTTCTTTCAACTATTTCCCACAAGCATTGTTTCCTTTCTTCACCATCCTGGCATTCTCTGCTGAATGTTTTAGTTTCCTCACTGAATGTTTTTTAGGACTGAAAACACTAGTCTGCATATCATAAGACCAATTCACAATTCACCGCCTAGGAGCACATTATACCTTTGCAGTGAGGTTAGCCTTTTATGACACAACAAACTTTCAACAGATAATGAGCTAAATGACACCTTAAACATCTAAGTCTTTTTGACAAATTCTATTACGGTCATGACTTGCCAGTTGTGTATAATTCAAAGTTGGGATTTTTTTAAAAAAGGGGGGTATATTAGGACCTTTAAAAATATTATTGGATTTCAAGTTGTAAGCTTAAATATGTTTCAAACATATCAAGATGTGAGATACTCAATTTGTCATTTAAAATTTATTCTCCAAATGAACTTTGTGCAATTCCACTAGTACCTTCTCTTCAGATTAGCATAATCTGTTAATATGTTTCAAGCATACTTGTTGAATTAATTGGGAATTCATGTAAGTTTTAGTTATTCCTATCTCTATTTCATAATCTTGCTTTTAAGAATTTTATGTAAGACCTTGTCAATCTCTTTTTGCAATAGAAACTCTTTCTATCTACCAAGCTTTCCTGGTTTACAAGAAGCTTTGTCAAAAATCATTCTTTGGTCCCACCGCAGCCCCAACATGTAAAAAGCCTAGAAGTTGTCACTTCTATTTTTATTACAGGAAAAAGCAAAACAAATAAACAAATAATGAATTTTCTTGGACCCAACAGAGAATTGAGTTTGCAGGTCACATAACCACCTCGAAGTCTAAAGCAATAGACAAATCCAGAGGCACAATTGAGGTCTGCTTAATTGGAGCAAAAGCTGCTGGAGTCATTAACTGGTAGCAATATTTATATAATAATTTGGACAAATTATTATAGACTGAGTGTGGACTAGCTTGGTGGCCATAGACTGAGAGGCCCTCACAATTTTCTTGGTTTTACTTCCAGGAATCCTACAATTTCTCGTGATGAAAATCAAAGGAAAATTCCTTGTGGCTATGACGGGGGAGGAAAGCAGTAATCTTTATGAAATTGTCAAAGAGACTTCTCCAGAACAAAGGTCTACTCTGAGGTGGAAAGGGGGAGGAATCAATTAAACCAAAGCCTGATTCTTTAAAAATATCAATAAAATTGATAAACCTCTAAGCAGGCTAGTGAAGAAAATACAGATAAGACACAAATTACTAATATCAGAAATGAAAAACTTATTACCACTTATTCTATGAACATTAAAGTAATAATAAATGAATACTATGAACAACTGTATGCCCACAAATCTGATAATTTAGAAGAACTGGATCAATCATTGAGATACACAAAGTATCAATAGATAATGTAAATAGCCCTATGTCTATTAAAATTAAATTGATAATAACTTCATAAAAAAGAAATCACCAGTTTAAGACAGTTACACTGGTAATTCTACCCTACACTTAGTGAAAAAATGATAGCAATTCATTATAATCTCGTCCAGAATATAGGAGAACAAACACTTTGTAATTCCTTCTAGGAGGACAGTATTATCCTAATACCAAAACTGGATAAGGACATTATAATAAAGGAAAATTAAGGACCAATATCTCTCATGAAAATGTGCACAAAACCCCTCAACTAAATAAATCTTAGGATATTAAATCCAAAATTTTATTAAAAAATTATATAATATGACCCAGTAGGATTTATTTCAGGTATGCAAGGCAGATTCAACAAGCAAATATTAACCAATGTAATCAATCATGTTGATAGATTAAAGAAGAAAAATCAAATGATCATATCAATTGATGCAGAGAAAAGCATCTGACAAAATCCAATACCTAATCATGACAAAAATTTCTCAGCAAACTAAGTATAGAGGGAAACTTTCTAAATTTGATAAAGAACCTATACATAAAATCTGCAGCAAACAATATGCATATTGGTAAACAACTGGACATTTCCCCTTAAAATTTAAAATAAGGCATTTTCTTTTTTCATCGGTTATTTTCAATATCATATTGGAAGTAATGACTAGTGAAAAAATAAGAAAGGAAATAAAAGTAATGCAATTAGAAAGGAAGATAAGACTGTCTCCATTCCTAGATGACAGAATTGTCTATGTTTAATATACCAAAGAAACATCACCACCAATAATACCACTAACAAACATTGTGGAACTAATAAGCAAGTGTATCAAGGCTACAGGTCCTAGGTTAATATGTATTTTTTGGTTTGTTTTTTTATGTATTGACAATGAAGAACAAGAATTTGAAATGAACAATAGTATTGGTAATAACACAATAATGATACTTAGGCATAAATATCAGAAGATAAACACAGGGCCAAAAACTATGATACATTAATGAAAAATCAGAGATCTAAGTAAATGAAGCTATATTGCATGTTCATGGATGAGAAGACAAAATATTATTGAGATGACAGTTCTTCTCAATTTAGTCTATACATTCAATACAATCTCAATCAAAATCCAAGCAAGCAGTTTTGAAGTTATTAACAAACTGATTCTAAAGCTTATATAGAAAAACAAAAAACCTAGAATACTTAACACAATTCTAAAGAAGAACAAATTTAGAGACCAATTCCAAGAATTAGTGTAAGGTTAAGTAATCAAAATAATACAATATTGGCAAGAGAATAGACAAAATAATGGAACAAAGCAGAGAGCCTAAAAATAAGCAACTTATCAGTTACAAAAAAAAATTCAAAGGAGTAGAGATGGTGTTTTCAAGAAATGGTATTGGAACTACTGGACATTCAAATGGGGGGGGGGGGGAAGAACCTAGAAAGAGACCTTGCATTATAAACAAAATTTAAGTCAAAATAGATAGATCATAGATCTAAATGCAAAATATAAAACATCTAGGAGAAAATATAGGGAATAATCAAGTGTTTGGAGATTAGTTTTAAAATATGACATCCATGGCATCCATGAAAAATAAATGATAATTTGGATTTGAATAAATTAAAAATTTCTGCTAAACACACTTTTAAGAGAATGAAAAGACAACTACAACTGAGAGAAAATACTTGCAAAACACATATTTGGTGGATAATTGTGCCCCAAATATGCAAAGAATTCTTAAAACTCAATTCAAGAGGTCTGAACAGACACCTCACCAAAGAAGATATCCAAATGTTAAATAAACACATTAGATGTTTGATATAATTTGTAATTAGATAATAGCATATTGCAACAACAATGAATACTTCTACACATCTATTAGAATGGCTAATATCCAAAACATTGATAATACCAATTGCTGGCCAGAATGTGGAGTATAGTATTAATCCTTTGATCCAGAAATGATGCTCTTAGTTACTTAGTCGACTGATTTGAAAAATCTCTATGCAAAAGCCTGAATTTGAATATTTATAGAGCCCTTATTCATAATCACATACTGGGAGCAAACAAGATGTCTTTCAATAGGTGAATGAATAAACCAACTGTAGTATATTTGTACAATGAAATATTATTCATCTAGAAATAGACATGAGCTATCCAAATACACAGGGACATGAATAATTCTTAAATGCATATTGCTAAGTGAAAAAATCCTGTCTTAAAAATCTACATAGTGTTAAAGGGTCTATCCAACAAGAAGATCTAACAATTGTAAATATCTATGCCCCTAACATGGGAGCAGCCAATTATATAAGCCAATTAATAACAAAAGCAAAGAAACACATCGACAACAATACAATAATAGTGGGGGACTTTAACACCCCCCTCACTGAAATGGACAGATCATCTAAGCAATAGATCAACAAGGAAATTAAGACTTTAAATGACACACTGGACCAAATGGACTTCACAGACATATTCAGAACATTCCATCCCAAAGCAAAGGAATACACATTCTTCTCTAGTGCCCATGGAACATTCTCCAGAATAGATCACATCCTAGGTCTTAAGTCAGGTCTCAACCGGTACCAAAAGATTGGGATCATTCCCTGCCTATTTTCAGACCACAATGCTTTGAAACAAGAACTCAATCACAAGAGGAAAGTCGGAAAGAACTCAAATACATGGAGGCTAAAGAGCATTCTACTGAAGAATGAATGGGTCAACAAGGAAATTGAAGAAGAATTTTAAAAAACCATGGAAACCAATGAAAATGAAAACACAACTGTTCAAAATCTTTGGGATGCAGCAAGGCAGTCCTAAGAGGAAAGTATATAGCAATACAAGCCTTTCTCAAGAAACAAGAAAGGTCTCAAGTACACAACCTAACCCTACACTGAAAGGAGCTGGAGAAGGAACAGCAAATAAAGCCTAACCCAGCAGGAGAAGAGAAATAATAAAGATCAGAGCAGAAATCAATAAAATAGAAACTAAAAGACCAGTAGAACAGATCAACGAAACTAGGAGCTGGTTCTTTGAAAGAATTAACAAGATTGATAAACCCCTGGCCAGACTTATCAAGAAGAAAAGAGAAATGACCCAAATCAACAAAATCATGAATGAAAGAGGAGAGATCACAACCAACACCAAAGAAATACAAACAATTATAAGAACCTATTATGAGCAACTCTATGCCAGCAAATTAGATAACCTGGAAGAAATGGATGCATTCCTAGAGATGTATCCACTACCAAAACTGAACCAGGAAGAAATAGAAAGCCTGAACAGACCTATAACCACTAAGGAAATTGAAGCAGTCATCAAAAATCTCCCAAAAAACAAAAGCCCAGGGCCAGATGGCTTCCCAGGGGAATTCTACCAAACATTTCAAGAAGAATTCATACCTATTCTTCTGAAACTGTTCCAAAAAATAGAAACGGAAGGAAAACTTCCAAACTCATTTTATGAGGCCAGCATTACCTTGATCCCAAAACCAGACAAAGACCCCATCAAAAAGGAGAATGACAGACCAATATCCCTGATGAGCATGGATGCAAAAATTCTCACCAAAATACTAGCCAGTAGGATCCAACAGTACATTAAAAGGATTATTCACCACGACCAAGTGGGATTTATCCCTGGGCTGCAAGGTTGGTTCAACATCCGCAAATCAATCAATGTGATACAATACATTAACAAAAGAAAGAACAAGAATCATATGATCCTCTCAATAGATGTGGAAAAAGCAGTTGACAAACTATAGCATCCTTTCTTGATCAAAACTCTTCAGAGTATAGAGATTGAGGGTACATACCTCAATATCATAAAAGCCATCTATGAAAAACCCACAGCAAATATCATTCTCAATGGGGAAAAACTGAAAGCTTTCTCCGTAAGGTCCAGAACACGGCAGGGATGTCCACTATCATCACTGCTATTCAACATAGTATTAGAAGTCGTAGCCACAGCAATCAGACAACAAAAAGAAATCAAAGGCATCCAAATCGGCAAAGAAGAAGTCAAACTCTCACTCTTTGCAGATCATATGATACTTTATGTGGAAAACCCAGAAGACTCCACCCCAAAACTGCTAGAACTCATACAGGAATTCAGTCAAGTGGCAGGATATAAAATCAATGCACAGAAATTAGTGGCATTCCTATACAGCAACAATAAGACAGAAGAAAGAGAAATTAAGGAGTCGATCCCATTTACAATAGCACCCAAAACCATCAGATACCTAGGCATAAATCTAACCAAAGAGGCAAAGGATCTGTACTCAGAAAACTATACAATACTCATGAAAGAAATTGAGGAAGACACAAAGAAATGGAAAAATGTTCCATGCTCATGGATTGGAAAAACAAATATTGTGAAGATGTCAATGCTACCTAGAGCAATCTACACATTCAATGCAATCCCCATCAAAATACCATCCACTTTTTTCAAAGAAATGGAACAAATAATCCTAAAATTTGTATGGAACCAGAAAAGACCCCGCACAGCCAGAGGAATGTTGAAAAAGAAAAGCAAAGCTGGCGGCATCACAATTCTGGACTTCCAGCTCTATTACAAAGCTGTCATCATCAAGACAGTATGGTACTGGGCGCCTGGGTGGCTCCGTTGGTTAAGCGACTGCCTTCAGCTCAGGTCATGATCCTGGAATCCCTGGATTGAGTCCCGCATCAGGCTCCCTGCTCGGCGGGGAGCCTGCTTCTTCCTCTGACCCTCCCCCATCTCATGTGCTCTCTCTCTCATTCTCTCTGTCTCAAATAAATAAATAAAATCTAAAAAAAAAAAAAAGACAGTATGGTACTGGCACAAAAACAGAGACATAGATCAATGGAACGGAATAGAGAGCCCAGAAAGACCCTCAACTTTATGGTCAACTAATCTTCCACAAAGCAGGAATGAATGTCCAATGGCAAAAAGACAGTCTCTTCAACAAATGGTGTTGGGAAAATTGGATAGCCACATGCAGAAGAATGAAAGTGGACCATTTCCTTATACCACACACAAAAATAGACTCCAAATGGTTGAAAGACCTCAATGTGAGACAGGAGTCCATCAGAATCCTAAAGAAGAACACAGGCAGCAACCTTTTCGACCTCAGCCACAGCAACTACTTCCTAGAAACATCGCCAAAGGCAAGGGAAGCAAGGGCAAAAATGAACTATTGGGACTTCATCAAGATAAAAAGCTTTTGCACAGCAAAAGAAACAGTCAACAAAACCAAAAGACAACTGACAGAATGGGAGAAGATATTTGCAAATGACATAACAGATAAAGGGCTAGTATCCAAAATCTATAAAGAACTTATCAAACTCAACACGCAAAGAACAAAGAATCCAGTCAAGAAATGGGCAGAAGACATGAACAGACATTTTTCCAAAGAAGACATCCAAATGGCCAACAGACACATGAGAAAGTGTTCAACATCGCTCGCCATCAGGGAGATCCAAATCAAAACCCCAATGAGATACCACCTCACACCAGTCAGAATGGCTAAAATGAACAAGTCAGGAAATGACAGATGTTGGCAGGGATGCGGAGAAAGAGGAACCCTCCTTCACTGTTGGTGGGAATGCAAGCTGGTGCAGCCACTCTGGAAAACAGTATGGAGGTCCTCAAAAAGTTGAAAATAGAGCTACCATATGATCCAGCAATTGCACTACTGGGTATTTACCCCAAAGATACAAAAGTAGGGATCCAAAGGGGTACATGCACCCCGATGTTTATAGCAGCAATGCCCACAATAGCCAAACTGTGGAAAGAGCCAAGATGTCCATCGATAGATGAATGGATTGAGAAGATGTGGTATATATATACACAATGGAATATTATGCAGCCCTCAAAAGGAATGAGATCTTGCCATTTGCAACAATGTGGATGGAACTGGAGGGGATTATGCTGAGCGAAATAAGTCAAACAGAGAAAGACATGTATCATATGACCTCACTGATATGAGGAATTCTTAATCGCAGGAAACAAACTGAGGGTTGCTGGAGTGGGGGGTGGGGTGGGAGGGATGGGCTGACTGGGTGATAGACACTGGGGACGGTATGTGCTCTGGTAAGCATTTTGAATTGTGCAAGACTGTTGAATATCAGATCTGTACCTCTGAAACAAATAATGCAATATATGTTAAGAAAAAAAAAAGAAGATAGCAGGAAGGGAAGAATGAATGGGGGGAAATCGGAGGGATAGACAAACCATGAGAGACGATGGAGTCTGAAAAACAAACTGAGGGTTCTAGAGGGGAAGGGGGTGGGAGGATGGGTTAACCTGGTGATGGGTGTTAAAGAGAGTATGTTCTGTATGGAGCACTGGGTGTTATGCACAAACAATGAATCATGGAACACTACATCTAAAACTAATGATGTAATGTATGGTTATTAACATAACAATAAAAAATAAAAAAAAGAAATTAAAAAAATTCTACATAGTGTATGATTCCAACTATATTATATTTTTAGAAAAGATATAACTATAGTGATAAGAAATAAATATTCCACTTATTGCCAATGATTTTGGTAAACAGGGTGGTTTAATACATGGATCACATGGTATTTCTTTAAGGTAGTCAAATTATTGTTTATGATCATGTAATTTGTGAATACAAACAGTAAGCATTTGTCAGAAATCAGAAAACTTTATAGCGCATAGAGTAATTTTAATGTATGCTAATTTAGAAAAATCATTTAGGAGGTATGGCAATCTCAGGATGAAATGCAGAATGTGATAAAATAACTTAAGTATGTGGGGCACCTGGGTGGCTCAGTTAGTTAAGCCTCCAACTCTTGAATTCAGCTCACTTCATGATTTCAGGGTCAGGAGATCGAGCCCCCCTTTGGGCTCCATGCTGAGCCCTGAGTCTGCTTGAGATTCCCTCTCCCTCTGCTATTCCCCGCCTCATAAATAAATAAATAAATAAATAAACTCTTTAAAAAAATAACTTACGTGTATTATAAATATATGAAACCCACTCACCAAAGGTAGTGGAGGAAGAAAGTACTGACCCAAGTAACTGGAAATATGTAAAATATGTAAAACTGTCCTTTAGTTGATAAAATTGTTTCCCATGGAGTATAAGCTAATGATTCTGAAACCACTATATGTGTATACTGGAGTTAAACTATTAATTGAATTGATGCTATATGATGGAAGCCAGGTTTCTCACTGATGGAGTGGAAGGGTACGGACAAGCAAGAAGAGACTAGACTGGTCACTGTTTGGCATTGGAGACATCAGTTTTAACTCATGTTTAGCTTAATATAGATACAGGTGGTTACACATAAAAATGTTTAAAAATATGTTTATATACATGGGTTAGTATAGTCACAGTGCCTCCTTGCACTATTAGCTAGAAGAGTATAGAAGCAATGACATGCAGTAGCAATGAGCACACCTACCACCCAACTCTTATTTTCTAATACCATTTTACAATAAAAGAAACAAGGGCTTCTGGGAGAAATGGCTAATTATATGACTGGGGAATAAATGCACATGATAAACCTAGAGCATCTTGTAGTACTAAAAAGTAAGTAAGCACTTAAAAAACCAAAACACCACACACAATGATGGGGGTATGTCAAAGTCATACTGATATGAGAGCCAGTTGAAAGAACTCCCAATGACTAAAGCTGGAACAATGTGAGCAACACAATAAAGTAGTAGTATTACATTACAAAACAAAGTATAAAATAAATAACCATGGGACCACACTGATATACATGATTAAATGAACAAATAATTGGGGAGAATAGGCAAGTCTTCTACACTAAGAAATTTAAATAATTCATGTAGATAACACACCTTTAAGGAGATGAAACATAACTTCATTACTCATTAAGTGTGGGTTGTGCATTGTTATTTTCTTCTGAAGAGTAGAGTATGGAAAGGGGGAAAAGATCAAAGAATAACTGTATACTGGATAAACCTGACAAATATCACATTTAACATCAATAATGGTATGAGCAGGGGGAAGTTATTTTTCCTTTCTGTGATTCAACTTCATCACCTGGAAAATGAAAAAAAAAACAACAATATTTTTCTTAAAGAGTTGTTTTGAGAATGAAATATGCTAATATACATAAAATGCTTTAAACAAGATCTAGCCTAAAACAGTATATATTTTTCCATTATTATTACTATTAAAGTTACAGTTGTGTATTCTATGCCAATTTCAGAGATTTTTTTTTAAGCAAGTTGAGATCTGAGCAGAAGAAATAAAAGATATATTCCAGGGAGTATACTGACTATCAGAATTCTAATAGCATATGCAGTTTTGGGAATGTTGAAGAATGCCCTGCTTTTCCCAGTGTCTCAAAGTAACATCCAGACAAACCTGAGTTATTGCAATGATAGTGTTATTTACATAAAATTGTCTATGTCAGGCACTGTTCTAGATGCTTTATACTCATTAACTTATGTAATCTTTTCAATAAACCTTATGGGATATATTGAGAAATATTTCTTCATGATTCTCTCACATTTCTGCATGTCTGGTGACAGCTTTTGTTCCAGACTATATTTCCATGCATGTTAGTATAGAAAACAGCCTTGGGAGATAAGAGAGAAGGTTTCTTTCGAAGTAGAGAGTAGATTTGTTTGCTGTCCAGAATAATAAAAATAATTTATTCATTTCAGTAAAACTTGAATGATCAGGTTTTCTAGCAACCCCCTTTTAGATGGAGGGATTTCCTAAGCTTAGATTTCCTCAGTTGTGACATAGACTTCTGTGTACAAAGCATTTACTGGGACCCATTGTTGTGTTGTCCCAAGGTAAATCTATGGGAACATGCAGTTCATACTGCTTCCTGCGCCCTGAGAAATAGAATCTTTTGTGTTTGACTCAAAGGTTTCATGTCTTCTGCCAGCACCTGTGAAAATGTGGTACTTTAACTTATCTTAATTCTTGACACTTATCATCATTGAACCCATTTTTCTGGTTGAGGAAACCAGTTCACTGACTGAACTTGTCCAAGGTCCACAGAAAGAGGAGAAGTTATATTTGAACTCAAACATTCTGGGTCCGGGGATTGCACACACAACCATTATGCTGTACTCTTACCTAAAAGTTTTCAAATATACATGAAATTGGCTGTGTAAGTTGGAAATAATGTTACATAATTATTTGTTGTCCTAAACTGTAAAACTGCCAACTTTTAATCAATATAAAAAATAAAATAAAAAATGTTTCCATCCTCTCAAAGAAAGGTCTACCAATACCATGTCCAAGTTTTGTAAATCCTTCTCCCTATCTCTACCCACCAAGATCTCCCTGACCGTTATATCTCTGCCAGGAATACTAATTAATGTACCAAAAGACAGAAATATGTGATCATTTCAAGGGCAGTCTGATTAATTTTGCTGAATTGAGTGTCTTTCTAGCTGAAGGTTATTTTTTAATGAGCAGTCACACCTGCTTCAGCTATTGCTCTGTTCAGTCTTAGTGGCAACGACAAGAATATAGAATGGGCCAGGAGATTTGAATACATTTAGTAAATCTAGAAGTCTCCCTAGTGTATTTTCACCCATCTTGTATTTCTTTTCCCCTGACCAAAAGCAGCTTATTCTTGTCTTTCCACTCTGGAGACTCTTCTTTTTGAGATAGCAGCAAAAGTTTAGTCTTCTCTGTGTCAGTATTCAATAACCTGTCCCCATCATCAGGTTTCTCCATCCTTGGTATTTCTCTGACTCTAACAACAAACAAATCAGTCCATTCATTTTACTTTTTATTCTACTATAAAACTTGTATTTACATTGAACTTTGTTATGTCCTTGATTCCATTACTTGTACATGTTTTTTAAAAACAATCTGAGGTCTTGGGAATATCACTTGAAAACATATTTTATGGGCATGAACTTATGTGTCTTCCTCTTAGAACACTCTTTCCCCAGCCTTTGTCTAACTCTTACTCATTCCTCAAATCCTCATATAAACTCATTTACCAAGGATATCTTCCCTTCAAGTCCAGGTAAGGCAGTCCAAGCATGCACCATGTTATCATTAGCTTTCCCCAACGCAGGACTTGTGACGCTAATATTTTACTGTCTGTGCTCTTCCCTGCATTCCCACTAGATCATAAACTCTTGGAGGAGAGGCACTATGTCAATAGTCCTAAACACAATATTTGTCATATGGCAGTCGCTTAATTATTTATTGCATGAATGAAGGAAACATGGTGCTTTATTCACATTCCCCAACTCGTCTTTGATATAATTTGTAGTCAATTATTAACCATATAGTCAGGGTAATTGTTATGAGAGCTTTCTAATGCAATTCATCTTCTCTTCAGAGCCTCGTAAAAAAAAAATCTCTCTTTTATAAGGATTTTTATTCTTTTGTATGAATTCATAAGACCAGCTTTCCAAAACAGGAGGGAACATGTATGACTAAATATTTTGCTCCTCCTCATAATTTCTGAAATGAAACGGTAATTTTTGTTTAATGTTCTTGACAGTTCAACTTTGATAGTTTTTCCTTGATGTTCAAATGAGGATCAGAAGAGCAGTGATGTTCCTTGATGATTTCGCCTGTGTTTTGGAAAATAATATTGTCAGCAAAGAAATTAGAAGTTATTATATGAATGATCTTGTTTTAAGATAGTAGAAATTCCTTTTCACCTTCTCCAGTTACTTCTCTATGTTAATATATATTAATAAGCATATATATCAACATAGGCATGTAATAAATTCATACACATTATGAAATAATATATGTTATATATACGTATGTAACACATATGTTTATATAGCATGTATGTACATATGGTATATATTATCTCATAATACAAATGAATTTATGACATTACCTATATTACTGGTATCATTTATTAAAAGTCATATGAATTAAATGTGCAGTCAGCAGATAGAGAAATGGTGTGAAAGTCTCATCTACAAAAGGTCATCTATACCTAGGATATAATGCAGTACTTTTGGAATTCACTTTTAACTAATATAACAAATATTTATTGAATAACTACTGTGCACTAACACTGTACTTGGTGGTGATTCAACAAAGAAAAGACCAATAAAGATTCAGCTTTCATGGATCTTACATCTTAGCAGAGAAAGTAGAAAAACAAATACATTATATAATTTCAATAAATGATAAAAAATTTTAAAAACCGAGAGAGAGACAAATTGGATAAAAGAGTGGTACCTATTTTAGAAAAATTAAGGAAAGCCTCTCTAGGAAGTTAAATTTAAGTAGATTACTAAATGCTATGGAAGGGCCAATCATGTAAATACTCTTAAATCCAGAATAGTACCTTTTATATCAATCCATTTTATTCTCTGCAGCCATCGCCTCCTTGTAAATGACATATTTCAACTGATGAATGGATAAAGAAGACATGGTATTGTGGATCCACAATGGAATATAACTCAGTGATCAAAAAGAATGAAAGCTTGCCATTTGCAACGATGTGTATGCAACTAGAATGTATTATGCTAAGTGAAATAAGTCAGTCAGAGAAAGACAAATATCATATGATTTCACTCATATGTGGAATTTAAGAAACAAAACAGATGAACATAGGGGAAGGGAAGGAAAAATAAAGATGAAAACAGAGAGGGAGGCAAACCATAAGAGACTCTTAAATATAGAGAACAAACTGAGGGTTGCTGGAGGGGAAGTGGGTAGGGTGATGATATAAATGGGTGATGGGTATTAAGGAGGGCACTTGTTTGGATGAGCAATGGGTTATATATGTAAGTGATAAATCACTAAATTCTATTCCTGAAACCAATACTACATTATATGTTAACTAACTTGAATTTAAATTAAAAATAATGATGTATTGACCTATCATAGTACTTCCTTGCTTTAAGCTTGTCAATGCCTTTTTTGGTAAAAAGGCCAAACTTTTTAATATGATATTTATGATTCTTCTCCATGGGTGTTTTTCCCAGCTCTATATGTTTTCTGTTTCTCATGTTTTCTCTGCCTAAAATACTTACCCTCTTATCTTCTTATTTACCCATTTTAGTGTTTATGAGCCCTCAAATTGCTTCTAGAGTTTGGTAATTAATAAAAATATGATTAAACTTTTGTATATGTCTTTGGGTGGATATAAGAACTCACTTTCCTTTGGAATGGAATTCTTAGGTTCTGGTGTTTTTTGGGGGGAGAAAGACTTTTAGCTTTAGCTTGTGGTTCAATTTATTTAAAATGTAGAGTATGATTTATATATTTTATGTCTTAACTCAATTTTGGCAAACAAAATTTTTATAAGGATGTGTATACTTGTGTTTTGAAATTTGTTCATAAAGATATTTATATTGTTTGGTAAACCTTTCTTTTAATTTAAAAATATTTTTAAACTTTTGTTGTTTTTTATTTCATTAAATAATGCTCTTATCTTTACTATCTCCTCTTTATCTGAATTTGTTCTGTTGTTCTTTTTCTAATGTCATAATAAAGATAACTAGCTCAATATTATTTTTATCCTTTTTTTTCCTTTTGGAACATAAACATTTAAGGCTATACATTTTCCTCTAAATATCAGTTTAGTGCATCCCATAAGTTTAGATATGAAGTGATATTGATTTATAAAATTAATTAAATTATCATTTGATCATGATAAATTGCCAAAATGGCAATTCTCTCAACTGCAAATGAGATAAGGAAAAATGTAGATTTTTAAAATATTTTATTGATGAGTTTCTTTCTATTAAAATCAAGAAAAGTAAAATTAAAATACTTTTGTTTCATTATAAATAAAATATCTAAACTTAGAATAATGTGAATTTTAATATGCCTACTTTTAAACTTTTAAATATTTTAAAACTACTTTAGTGATCTGAAACAAACTTATCAACTAAAAATATGTTAACATATTTATATAATAGCAAACATTTTTCAGGGTATTTTTGTTTGTTGGTTTGTTTGTCTTTTAGGGTCCAATATAGTTTGGCATGGTACTGGAAAGCTTTCAGAAGATTCAGAGATGAGCTCAGGATATTATATCCTATCTGTTTCTCTGTGGAGATTTCTCTTTTCTTTTTAAAGGAACATATATTTTATTTTGTTTTAACTTATTTTTAAAGGGGAGAGGGGCAAAGGGAGAGAGAAAATCTAAAGCAGGCTCCACACCCAGCATGGAGCCTGACACTGGGCTCGACTTCATGGCCCTGAGATCATGACCTGACCTAAAATCAAAAGTTGGATGCTTAACTGACTGAGCCACCCAGGTGCCACTTGTTTTAACTTTCTATTTATTCAATTTAATATATAGAGAGGTCCACGTGGACTTCCCCTAGGTCTCTCTTGATATCTTCCTGGGTGTGTTAAAACTACTAATTTCATATCTGTAAGTGGCCAGCCCTTTAATATTCAAGGCTCTTAGTCAATGGGTGGTGTCTAGTGGCTTTCATCTAGTTTTTTTTTCTGTTGTAAGAGGAATTAAATAAAAAGCTATAATAATCACTATGTGAATATTTCTTTGCATCTCCCAAGACTCTTTATAATTTTCCCCCTAATTTTATTTATTTATCTCCAAATTTTTATTTAAATTCTAGTTAGTTAACATACAGTGTAATATTAGTCCCAGGTGTAGAATTTAGTGATTCATCACATATATACAACACCCAGTGCTCACCACAAGTGCCCTCCTTAATACCCATCACATATTTAACCCACCCCCCACCCACCACCCCTCCAGTAACCATCATTTTGTTCTCTATAGTTAAGAGTCTTTGTAATTTCTACACAGTTGTTTCTGCATATCTTAGTATTTAGATTTTAAGAGAAAACTCTCAATGTGGGAAGATTTTTTTATGTTATGGAAGATTTATGATAATAAAAAAGTTTAGAAAATATCACCATCATGGGTCATACAAAATTAAGTAGGTTTAGGCAATTCCAGGTACATGTCTTCTTAGAAGCAAATTGTTCTTTGACTTGAAAACATGATGACTATCAGGAAAACCTAAATGTTTGGGAAACAACTTAAACCATAAGTTTTATATACTCACTCTTGTATTCCATAATGATTCTTATAAAAAGAAAATCATATTTTAACACAATTTGATCCTAATAACAATAATAGACAAAATATTGTATGAGTGTTTAATAATATGACTTTCTGGATAATAAAAGGGTATGACAGCTTTAAAGCTCTTAATTGCTTGTCAGTAGTACAGTCAGTTGGAAATCTGTTAAAGTTGACAATTTCCATATAAAACAAATTTAATCCTATATTTATATTTAAAGAAAGGAACAGTAAAAACCTTAACTCAAGAATTGCAGAAGGATAACCATCTTCTTTGAAGATGTGAAAACTTTTAAACATTTTTTTAAATGTAGAGATAAAAATTATTTGGTTAAGGAGAAGGTTAATTTGTCAGGTGAACAAGGTGACTTCCTGCTATTAAAAAGGCATTAAATACATGAGCTAATTTTGTACAAGCCATGAAAGATACTAGACTCCTTCATTTTACTTCATGTCATCAAAACAGGGATTTAATTAGCTACAATGTAGTTCAATTGAGCCAATAAAAAGTATCATTGATTATAATCTCAGTAGAACTGTAATGGCAACCATTTTTTACTGTATTGGCAGGCAAAATTGCATTTTCTTTTCGTCTCAGGTCACTTACCACCCAAATGAGCAATTGTTAATGGAACCAGATCATTAGCTTCTGCTGTACTGATTTCCGTGTCACCGCCTGAGTGCATGTTTCAATGGACAGAGAATATTCCAGGATGGTTTCTTCTTGTATATGAGGAAGAAATTTGTTAAGTTTTGATAAATGGTTCCACTTATAGCATGAAGAATTACCTAACTGAAAATGCTGACCACTGAGTCGGGAAGATGAATGACTGAGAGTAGGAAGGCTAGTTCATACCTACCAAAGAAATAGGAGAAAATCTAAATTATTCAAAATAAGGCAAATAATAGTAGTAATAATGATGATATAATAGTAATAATAATCACACAACAAAGACTTCGTGATTGAGAACCTACTCTGTTGTAGGCAATATGTTAAATGATTTTACATTCAATAGCTTCATTAACCTTTAAAGACTCACAGGTAAATATATAATTTCAAGTTTAAGGATGAAGAAACTAAGCCCTAGAGATAATAACACACTTAACCAAAGATTACAAATGAATAGCGCAAAGCTCAAACTCTTGACTGGTCAAGAAGCCACACTACTGTTGACTAGAAATGCCCAGTAATATTTTTCCTCTCTTATTGTGTGTCTGTGTGTAATTTGTTTGTTTGATGTTATTGATTATGGAAGCAATTCTGTTTATTGCCAGTGTCTTGTGCTTGTATTGTAAAACATGTAAAAATTAATTAGGTTATGGTAGGGACTTAATTTTTTTTAGGAAATTGCTGAATAAATGAATGACTGAGTGGCCTATAGTTTTCAGCAGTAATACAAACATTGGATGACATTACTAGGATCTCAAATAAATCTTTTAGAGCCAATGGAAATATTACATGTTCTATTTTTTTTTTCTCTTTCTCATTACTTCCTAAAGATCCATACATTGTGTTGTTAATTTAAAGGTTGAAAGTTTGTGGCCACCCAGTGTTGAGCAACTCTATCAGCACAATTTTTCCAAGAGCACTTGTTCACTTCATGTCTCTGTGTCATATTTTGATAATTCTCACAATATTTTAATCTTTTTCATTATTGTATTTGTTATGGTGATCTGTAATCAGTGATCTTTGATGTTACTATCATACTGTTGTTTTTATGCTTGCTAACACAACATCTATTATGTAGCCTATGAGATTAAAGAGTAATTTCGACTTTCAAGTCTTATTATTTAAGAAATGCATTTTGAAAGGCTATAGCTATAGATAGTGATTCATCTGATGGATCTGGGCAAAGCCAATTGAAACCTTCTGGAAAGGATTCACCATTCTAGATGTCTTAAAGAATATTTATGATTCATGGGAAGATGTCAAAACATCAATATTAACAGAGTTTGGAAGAAGTCAATCCCAATCTGCATGGATGACTTTGAGGGGTTCAAGACTCCAATGGAGGAAGTAACTGCAGATGTGAAAGAAATAGCAAGAGAACTAAAATTAGAAGTAGAACCTAAAGATGTGACTGAATTACAGCAATTTCGTGATAAAACTTTAACAGATGAGGAGTTGCTTCTTATGGATCAGCAGAGAAAATGGTTTCTTGAGATGGAATCTACACCTTGTAAAGATGCTGTGAAGATTGTTGAAATGACAACCAAAGACTTAGAATATTATATAAAGTTAGTTGGTAAAACAACTGCAGGGTTTGAGAAGATCGACACCAATTTTGAAAAAAAAGTTCTGTGGATAAAATGCTGTCAAACAGCATCACGTACTACAGAGAAATAATTTGTGAAAGTCAGTTGATGTAGCAAACTTCACTGTTACCTTATTTTAAAAAATTGCCACAGACACCCCAACCTTTAACAACCACCACCCTGATCTGTCATCAGTCACTGAGGCAAGACCCTCCACCAACAAAAAGATAATGACTTGCTGAAAGCTCAGATGGTGGTTAGCATTTTTTTAGCAATAAAATATTTTTAAATTAAGGTATATAGAGTGTTTTTTTAGATAATACTATTGCACACTAAATAGCCTACAGTATAGTACAAACATAGCTTTTATATACCAAAAATTTTATTGGACTCATTTTATTATTATACTCACTTTATTGCGGTGGCATGGAATGCATCTGCAATATCTCCAAGGTATGTCTGTATCTTTTTTGTAGTTCAGATTTTTGTGTTTAGTGAACCACAATTAGGTTTATAAAAATACACACATTCACTTAGTGATTGAGAGAGCAAAGAAAAATTTGAGAATAAAAGAGAAGTAAAACACAAATCATAGAATTCATAGTTAGTGAGCACACACACATACACACTCTACACACACCGCTTTGTTATTAGCTTTTGAGACTCAAAGTGTAATAAGCAACTGGCTGCAGCAGACAAACACCACAAATACACACACCACAAAACAAATTCATGTATTATACAATTAATAAAAATTAAAGGCATGCACTAAATCTGACAAAAGATTCCACATAGTGTTCCCTCAAGCAAATTACTGTTTATTTTAATTAATTTAGCAGATTCCTTCTTTTTTGGCTTGATCTCCCCCACCTGCTTCATCATCTTGTATACTACCTTACGTTCTAAAGAAACTTTCTTTCCAAATCCCTGTCCTTTCCTTTGTCAACACTGTCTGCTTGCAACTACTACATTCATAGTCAAATAGACATCAAATTGTAATGCAGGAACAGGCACTCATGTCCTATGGACCATGGCTTGGTGGCTGGATGTGAGTAGATCAAACATGCCATATCACATGAATGAATGTGGGCTAGAAGGTACCATTACTGGAGAAAAGTTATACTGAATACAATCAAAGGCACGGGGAAAAAAACTTTAGCCAGATACAGAAGGAAAAATCATGCACAAATAGTGTGTTTAATGAAGCAGTAATTTTGTCAGGAGGAACTAATAGAGTTCATAGGACATCTGTTAGGAGGCATCCTTTATTGACCCCCTCCCCCTCCCATAGTGAATCAGGTGCTCCTGAGATGCATAAGCCTGTGTTCCTATCCTTCAAGCTATGTTGGATTTGGTAGTTGTACAGTAGAGTCTATTTGTGCATTGTTTCAGTGAATGCATATTGACTATTTTTTTTTAAAGATTTTATTTATTTATCTGAGAGAGAATGGGAGACAGAAAGCACGAGAGGGGGAGGATCAGAGGGAGAAGCAGACTCCCCGCCAAGCAGGGAGCCCGATGCGGGACTCGATCCCAAGACTCCAGGATCGTGACCTGAGCCGAAGGTAGTCGCCCAACCAACTGAGCCACCCAGGCGCCTGCATATTGACTATTTTAACATGGATTCAACCAACTATGTAAAATGTGATCTCTGCCTCGAGGGAACCTGCAGGGTAACTAAAGAAGTAAGACATGGCCACACCACAATAAAATATTCTTTTAATATGATGTGTCATGGAGTTTAGAATTTCTGGCATTAGAAATAGACCTTAGAGGTTTTCTAGTGATTTTTCTCTATATTTTCAAGGACTGGGGTTCTATTGGAGTACTTGAAGAATTAATACTCATCTCAAGGGAAAGACCGAGCTCATCTAAATATTCATACCCTCCCCTTTTACAGAGCAGCTAGGTTGACATTAGTATCCCAAGAGCATGTGCTAGTAATTAGTAGAGCTGAGATCAGGAATAATTGTCAATATGTAGTAAAAGTAATACGTGCTACCTGGTTTCAAAGGCGAGAGGCAGGGGCGCCTGGGTGGCTCAGTCGTTAAGCGTCTGCCTTCGGCTCAGGTCATGATACCAGGGTCCTGGGATGGAGCCCCCGCATTGGGCTTCCTGCTCCGCGTGAAGCCTGCTTCTCCCTCTCCCACAACCCCTGCTTGCATTCCCTCTCTTGCTGTGCCTCTCTCTGTCAAATAAATAAAATCTTAAAAAACAAAACAAACAAAACAAAACAAAACAAAAAACAAAGGGGAGAGGCATTTGATCAATACACATATAGCACTAAAGCATATCCTCATCACTTTTGGAAGGTAAGTTCTAAAATTCCCAGTTATCTATAAGTGAATAAACCATGTTAAGGATTTGAAAATATTTAATTTTAGAATATTTAGTAGGGGCCAAATTTGCTTTATTATTTTTCGATCATGAGGGGCTCAAAAAATTATTCCATTATTCATTTCAGTATTAGCCTAAGTTATATGTAATTAGAAAGGTACAGATAATATACAAAGCCATATGATTGACTTCAAAGGCAAAAACACATGACTTTTGGATGATCTACTTTTTCTCCATAGCTTATTTCCACTAGCAGAGATTATTAAGAGATTTTCAATGGATTTTCAAAACTAATTTTCTCTATAAATTTAATAGGTTTAGAGTGGAGGTAGAGGGTAGAATGACCAAACAAAACAGCATTTTATCCCCTCAAATCTTTTTTATATCGGCTTTATGCACTCATTTGCTTAAAAATATTGAGAAAACAATACAATATAGTGGCTTGACAAATGTTTCTTGGGCTAGATTTACCGTTTAAATTCAGCACTCACCACTCAAACATAGGAAAACAAGTTCCTTAATTTCTCTAATCTTTAGTTAACTCTTGTGAAATATAGGAATTAGAGTGGCATCCATCTTTCAGTATTTTTATAAGATTAAAATAGTATGTTTAAAGTACTTAACACAACTCCAAATGCTTAGTAAACACTGAACAGATGATAGAGATTAATATTAAAGATCACATACCTACAAGACCTCGTAGCTGGTAGTGTGGATAAAGAGATAAACTAACACTTCTCAGGCTTATGGAAGAGGATACATATATTAATTGCTTTCAAAATATAAGTTTTGGAAAAGCTGAACTTTCATAAATTTACTTCTGAGTAGTGATGGTGGAAGGAGAGAAATTTATTTTAAACTAAAATAGAAAACAATGGCATAATGGTAAACTTCGTGTGTGTGTGTGTGTGTGTGCATTTTCCAAAATATTTGAAATGACCAAAAGGAAAAATGTAATGTTATAAACTAGGTGCTCTGAGAGTACAGTAAATGGGTAGTTTGCCTTGTTCAGGAAACCTAGGGTTGAAAAGCTCTGGAAAGTGTTTTCTGATTGAGATTTTTCACAAGTGCTCCAATTCTTCTTAGAACTTTGATATAGGTCAATTGAAGACTGAGGGAGGATTCTCAGAGTCCTCAAGTTCAGATACTGAAAAACATACAAGCTGATCTGTCCTACTCAGCTTGGGCTACTATAACAAAATACCATAGACTGGATGGCTTAAATAACAAACATTTATTTCCCAGTTCTGAAGACTGGGAAGTCCAAGATCAAGGTGCTAGCAGATTTGGTTCTTGGTGAAGCCCTCTTCCTGGCTTGCAGATGACCACCTTCTTGCTATATCTTCATATAGCTGAGAGAGAAAGATCTGGTGTTGCTTGCTTTTCTTAAAAGGGCACTATTCTCATCATGAGACCTCTACCTCCATGGTCTTACCTAAACCTAATTACTTCCCAAAAGCCCACCTTTCTATCATCACATTTCGGATCAGGTCTTCAACATATGAATTTTGGGGGAACACAAGTGTTTGGTCTATAATACTACCTTTAATATCACTGTATTCTTTTTTTCTATCCTAGGTCAATATAGGCTCCTTTTTTCCCTCATGGTTGCTTTGGACTTTTTCAGCTGTCAGGCATGCCTGTATAGAATAATCTCAGAAAATGAAAATTAGACACATCTGAATTCCTTTTCATAGATGTCAAAAATTGATTTTAATTTACTATAAGCCATTTAAGAGCAATAACTCCATTTTACTTTTTAAAAATTTTTTAAAAGATTTTATTATTTGACAGAGACACAGCGAGAGAGGGAACATAAGCAGGGGGAGTGGGAGAGGGAGAAGCAGACTCCCAGCTGAGCAGGGAACCCAATGTGGGGCTCGATCCCAGGACCCGGGGATCATGACCTGACCCAAAGGCACACACTTAATGACTGAGCCACCCAGGTGCTCCGCAATAACTCCATTTTATTCCATTGCTTGTTTTATTGTTTTGAAAGATATTTGACAAATAGATGCAATTAATAAATCACTTTGGAATTAAAATCAACTGTTCTATTTAACAAACATTTATTGAGTGTCTTCATGATAGGACTATGAAAGTGCTAAAGGTAAAAACTAGAAAATAATACAATTTCTGCTCTCAAGGAATTTATAATTGAATATAGAGATAGACATTAAAATAAAAATGTATGCAAGGCAAAATGGGGTAAGTGCTTTAAAAATGGCAAACCAGGGAGAAAGACAAGAAATACTGTATTAATCAATCTGGATTGGAAAGGATTTCCTAAAGGAAATTTGAGATATGGCTTTAAAAATGGATAGGATTGTCCTGGCCTGTAATGCCAATTACAGCTAATGCACAAGGCACCCAGATGGTAGCACAGAGGTGCAAGGGCCTTAAAATGATACCCTCTCTCTCTCTTACCCTTTAACACATTGCTTATCCTTTAACATATTTTAAAATATAATATTAGATAGAAGCCAAAAAAGATATAACTAAGTTTACAATACAGTTATGATCCTATACTCTACTAATAATTTCATACTTGTATGAAAATTTTGGGCAAAAATCTTTTGTAAGGTTTAACTTGGTATTTTACATTTGTGATGATCACTTTAAGGTAATGGTCCCTAAAATTAAGACAAAGAAGAAGAAACATGGTATGCTATAAGCAAGGGACAGAAACTCAGTAACTTCAGAGTTCTAACTGCTTTTTCTCCCCACTTTGAAAAAAAAAGTAATGTGGTTTATCTACAAAAAAAAAAAAGAGAGATACAGCTGAATTAATTATAATAAAACATTCCAAATAAGGAAATGAGTGATATATGGCACTGTGAGATAAAGGAGGGGAAAGGTCAATGTTAAGCCCATAAGATCAACTTGTATATTTAACTATTTAAAAATAAAGTATAAATCAATGTTTTAAATGCTAAAATTCAATGTTTTCTATAATACAAACTTAAGCCAGTATTCAATTATACACTTATATTTGCAAGTAACTATTTCCCAGACCATGAAGTTCCACCCTCCTTTAATTAAAATATCATTTCAGTTCATCTAAACCTGTGAAATTCAGTGTTTAAAATCCTATATATCAACATTAATTATGTTTTGTTAAAATGTCATGATAATAAACTTGGAAGCCTAGTTTAAAAAAATGAATAGTATTTCTATAGGTAGAGAAGTAGGAAAGGTTGACGGAACTATATGAAAAAGAATACAGATGAATGGAAATATTTGGTTAAAAGCCAAATATGGAGAAGGTAGAGTGTGTACCAGAACATAAACTTGGAATACTAGCTTAAAACCAGATTGAGGAAAACCTAGAATACTATTCTGAAAAGCTTTTTCTGTGGGTGATGAGAGAGACTGAAGGTTTTAGGGGATTGAGGGAGACATGATCTTAGCCCACTTTTAGCAAGATAAATCAGAAGGTAGTATGACAGATAGATTGGAAAGAGGTAGAATAGCTACGTCTAGTTCAATAACCAGAGAAACATAATTTAGATAGGAACTACTATAATGACAGAGAAAATGAAAAGGAGAGGAGCAGATAAAACACTCTTATGTGATAGAAATAGTTTGGTAACTAAATTATTTTAGAAGGAGAGGTATTAAATACAACCTTCCAATTTTTAGCTAGGGTAACTTGAAAGATGGTTATTGTTATTAATCAAGATAGGAAACAAAGAAATAACAGTGATAAAACAGCTAATACTTCTATAGAGATTTCAATGAGATCAGTGTTTAAGCCTCATAACAAACCTCTGAGTCAAATATCCCCATTTTTCAGATAAAAAAGCGAAGGATCAGGGAGGTTAAGGAGTCTGCCCAGCCAGAGTAAAACAATTGGTTAGTATCACAGCTGGGACCCAAACTCCTGTTGTCCTATACCCCAGTCCTGGTTGTTAATCAATATGCCATTCTGTTTCCCCAAAAGAAAGAGGAAGAAGTAGCCTGGGGCAGAGAAGCAGTCGAGTTTTTAAGGTGCTAAATTTGCAGTATTGTCTAGGCATTAATATGGGAATATCTGGCAAGCATTTTGTGGAAATTTTAGTCTCTTGTTTAAGAAAATGGTCTAAGCATGGACCAATCAATAGTGTTATCTCTGAAAACTGAGGACATAGGTACCTAAAAAATAAACCAAAACTGCAATGGTGTTTGTTGTTTGTTTTTTTTACTTGATCTGAAAATATAAAGGATATCTGATGAGCTTTTTCTATTGCCAGGTACTTAATTTACAGTTTCATAAATCCAGATCCTATTTTCCTGTTTCTCTAGTTTAGTTAAAAATAACAGTAAAAATATGAGATTTAGTCTTGATAGGTAAGAATTTTAATCTGATTAAAGAAAGGCTACTTCCTCAGATATGACTGTATATGAATATAAAATTCCCTTTGAACTCTAGTTAGCCTCTCTCTTAGATAGCAATCTTAAGCTGAACCATCACCCATCACATCTCCATCTCCTAGCATATTGCTATCTATTGCCGTGGAAAGATAGGCACTTCAAGAGAAAGCACATTAGTTAAGCATCAATTGCAACTTAATGGGCCAAGGTATCTGAATGATATTCTACAATGACATTATAAATCTTTTCTTTAGATTGTTGAGGGAATATGCTGCATCTCACTGGAAATCTCTAATGTGGACTTAGCTATCAATAATCTTTTCATAAAAGAGCCAGTTGAATAGATAGATGTATTTGGAGAACAGATAGCCCAGAATGAAAGTAAAAATGCAATAATGTAATGGGCTCAATATTGGGGTAACACAGTCTGTTGTGAAAGTTATATGACAGAGAGAGATGGAAAGAGGGAGGGATAGAGAAAGAAAATTAATTTTAACACATGAATCACAAATGCTGTGTTATTTTTCTGTCTTCTTTAGTAAATGTTCACATCATTCCATATCCAGTCAAGTGAGTAGCAGGTGGCATTTTTATGTGGCTGAATGAGAAGACTAAATCAGCCAAGTGGGTAATAGTTTGCTGTAAGCCTAGCCAGTCTTATCCAGAGATAGCAAAAGCTGTGCCTACATAACTGGGTTTAAATATGATGCACTCACTCATTTTTCTCTCAGTTATACTATATGTTACCAATGTTAGCAATGTTAGCACAGGGAGAGAGATGATTCAAAAAGGTGTAGGTAAGACTGTAAGTTCAGGGGCACAGAAAAGAGGCACCATCATTCCTCCATCACCTGACATCCATTTAAGATGGCACACACTCTTGAAATTCATAGGTAATATCAGGCATTTGTCATGGAAATGAAAACCTTAATGAGGTTTTAATGATTAGTAGAAAATATTTCAAGAAATAAGGAATTGCTTATAAGATTCAGAGAGGAGAGATAAAGATAAAATCTCTGAATATCTGAAGGAGAAGAAAGTAGAGGTGCTGATTCTTGATTCCTTCATACTCTATTGATTCATATTCATTTATTCAACACAAATTAATTGAGCACCTACTGTATATCCAGCACTGTACCTAGCACTAGAGATTCAAATCTCTGTTCCCAAAGGGCTTACCTTCTGGTAGAGTCTTTGAGGAGAGGACAGAAAGAGGGTGCATATTTATTAACATAATATAAATAAGTAATTGAAATATAAGGTATGTGGGATGGTTCAAAGCAATATGGAAAAGAACAGTGGAGGGAAAAGGGTGATGTAATGATGAAGTGAGGCCTAAAATTTCAAATCTGGTATTTTTAGTTAGTTTCACTGACAAGAGGACATTTGAATAAAGACCAAGGGTAGGTGAGAGAATGAGCCACATAGACATCTGGAAAAGAGCATTTTAGGGACAGAGGAAAGCATGCAGTGCCTTGAGGCAGGAGTGGGTTGAGTATATCTGAGGAGCAGCAAGAAAAATATGGCTGGAGCAGAGTGAATATAGTAGGGAAAATAGGAAGAAATGAGACTGGAGAATGAGCGGACTGATAGCTCCTTAGAACTTGGTAGGCTGCTGTAAAGGATTTGTTTTTATTTTGAGTGACATGGAAACTATGCTTCTATGTTGAAAATGGATTATGGGGGACAAGAACAGGAGCAGGGAGATGTTAGGAGGTTATTGCATTAATCCAGATGAGAGATAATGGTGGCATGAATCTGGGAGATAATGGTGGAGGTGAAGACCTATGGTCAGATTCTGGATGTATTTGGAACAGGGACATCGATGGCTATGAAAGAAAAATGTTTTTTGACAGAATATCCAGAATGATGGTGTTTCTATTTATATAGATAAGGAAGCAATTTTGAGGTGGAGATTGGCAATATTATTTTAAATGTGTTAAGTGGCCATGTGAAGATCTACTTGTAAAAGTGAAGATTTACTTGTACATTTTGTTATAAGTTTGGGGATCAGGGAGAACTCTGACCTGAATTTATACATTTGGGAAATATCATCACTAGATGGTATTCAAAATCATAAGACTGAGTAAGGTCAACAAGGGAATAGTATAGAGAAGAGGAATTGTCCAAATTACTGAGACGTAGAACATTCTGAACCTAAAAAGTAAGGGAAGTGAGAAAAAATAAGCAAAAGGAGGTGATAAGAAAGATCCCATCAGGTAGGAAAGAAAATCAGGAGGGTATCAAATTTAGGAAACTGATAGAAGAAAGTTCTTTTCCTTCCATGATGGGGAGGAGTGATCAATGGTGTCAAATGCTACAGATAGGTCAAATAAAAGGAAAACTGAGATTTAATCATTGGAATGCACAACTCAGAGATTATTGGTGACCTTGAGTAATGGAACTTCCAGTGGAACAGTAGAAGGGAAATCTCTAAGTTAAATGGGTTGAAGAAAAAATAGGAGGGGTAAATTGGAAGAAAATCAGTATAGACAGATCTTTCAAAGACTTTTGTTGTATGGAGTCACAAAAATGTAGAGTTAGCTGGAGGAGAAATCAAACTGAAAGAGAGGTTTTTTGGGGGAGGTGTGGGAGAGAGGATCATAAATTATAGTATGCTTGTGTGAAAATGAATTGCTCCAACAGAGAGAGAATCTGGTGGTATATGAAAGTGAGGGAAGATTGTGGGGGAAGTGGCCTTAACTAGGGGAGAAGGGATGAATTAAAATTTAAAAGTGGAAGTGGTTAACTAGGATCTGGGTCATTTATAGAATAGCATAAGGGAAGACGGGGAAGATAGAATACATTGGCACAAATGCAGGGAAGCTTGAGTAAAAGTGGTATTAGGAATGTGTGGAAGTGAAGTAGAAGACAAAATCATCAGTTGAGCATAAGCACGAGGAGAAGGTTTTGGAGATTTGAAGAGAGAGAGTGTGAAATAGTTGTCTAGGGACTTGGAGATTGAGAAATGTAGTACAATTGTATGACAGCAAGAATAATGGTCTTCAGAATAATAATCATGAAATTAAAGTGACATCAGTTAGCAGTGGTATGTTTTCCTCTAACTCTTCAGCTGATGAGGTACAGTTGTATGTGGATACATAGATGTATCTGTAGTAGGAATTTTGTTAAGCAAGTGTAAGGTATGAAAGAAAGCCAAAGGAATTGATGGTGTATACAGGAAGTAATTTTAATGATGGGAAATGAAATTTGAGCTGGTTAAGAAGTAAAATGAGGGGCACCTGGGTGGCTCAGTCATTAAGCATCTGCCTTCAGCTCAGGTCATGATCCCAGGGTTCTGGGATCGAGCCCCGCATTGGGCTCCCTGCTCTGTGGGAAGCCTGCTTTTCCCTCTGCCACTCCCCTTGCTTGGGTTACCTCTCTTGTCTCTCTCTCTCTCTCTGTCAAATAAATAAATAATATCTGAAAAAAAAAAGAAGTGAAATTAATGTAGAATGGGACATATGGACAAGACATACCAAGCCTTTGGTATTCCCTTTGCTCTAAATCACTCCAGGGCCAGATAATGGACAAGTTGGAACCACCTCTATAGTCCAGAGGCCACTAAATTTATTAAAACTATCCAATCCTAAATTTACTCAGCTTACCTATTCTGTTTTGTCCATTCCTTCCCTCAATAAGCCCAATAAAGTCTCTCTCCATGCTTTTTCTTTGCCTCCTTCTGCCTCCTGACCCATCTAGTACTTCTGTATGTGACCCTGTTTAGTGTGGTGTGTCCACTTCCCTCGAGAACTATAAGTAACAAACTATCTTTTCAAAGGCAATTGGCACCTAAACTGTTGGCCTTACCATGACTGAATGAAACCAAATCCCTGGTACCTTTTAATACAATAGGTACAAAATATAACAGGAGTAGTATGAAAGAAAATAACAGTAGGTTAGGATATAAAAATCTTCTAGACACAAGATGATGAGAACTAGAATTTATAGATAAGTGTAGTAAAGAGGAGTAATGAGGGTCATGCTCTTACAGCGTTAAGTGTTGGATTTGGCCAACAAACCCTGAGATGGCGAATGGAAAGATTACTCCAGACACCAAAGTAGGAGAAAGGAGAGGATGAGGGGACCAGACGCTCTAGTGGCAAAAGGTCTCAAGCCAAGCTCTGTCTCCACTTTTATTGTGAGTTTTATCAATACACTGCATGCAAGAGAAAAACAAGAAGGAATGTGTAGCTTTAATGATCAGGACAAAAGATATGGGGAAGTACGTGATAAGAGCAGCAGTGCTTGTGACGTGCGTGCAAGGCAAAAAGTTCATGAAGTATGTGACCACTATTGGTGCCTGTATTTTAAACATTTACTCCCTAGATGAGAACCTTGTGCAGCAGTAAGAATCTGGCCGCTTTCAGCCTAGAAACTTCAAAGGAGGCCCAGCGTTTCAGGTACTCCTCCTTTGCTTTTCAATTAGTCTCATCCAGAGAGGCATATACAAGTCAGATTTTATCTATCCAGGCACTGTGAATCCCGACACATAAGATTCAAAATGTGTGGTTTATAGGGAGAATGGAGTAGGAATGGTCTAAGATTGGCAAATAAGACCATGGAACATATCTGTCTACTGTCTAGAAAACAAGAGTGTAGTTATCCTCCACTTGAGAAGGCTGACAAGGAAGAAAAGTCTCCTGAGAGAACCAGATTTCTGCTAGAAGGCAAAGGAAAAGGAAACATTAAGAGAAGAGATTAAAGATATAGAGGATGTTTCTGATGAAAGACAAGTTCCATAGGACATAGTGAAAAAATTTTAAGAAGTGGAGAATAGTGAGAGATTGGCTACAAAAAATAATATAATAACCTATGTCAGGACTAGAAAGTGGGTGTAGGTATAATTTGGGAAATGATGTTTTAAAAGTGACCAATGAAAATAGGGACAAAAGGACAATACCATTAGTGCTAATGGTCTCTAAGCCAATGGTGTGATGGACAGGCTAGGGTGTTGGAGGGGAGTAGGAGAGAGGATCTCTCCCAGAAGACATGGAATTATAGAACCCCTATTTTATTTCTGCTAAAGCAAGAGTAGACATTTGAAAGACATGGGATGGGACATGGAGAACTGTCTTACTCTGATTTCACAGAGCTTCCAGTGTCCCTCTTGAATATTGCCCCAATAGAGATTCAGATGCATTTATAATTAATCTACTATTCAAGCATATGTTATTAATGGTTGCCCACCTACTCATTTGCCTTAGTAGATTCTGAATGTTGAGGTCCATGGTGATATGTTTATTAAATATTCAATTGGGCAAAATTGTTGATGTTTTGATATAACTGAGACCAAGGAGATAATTTCAAAGGAATGGGCTCATGGTTTGCTGTTTGCACAGAACGGTGGTGTGTATGGTTATTTTGTGTCCTATATGGGCATTTGTACTCACACAAAAGGATCCTCTACCAGCGATCTGTTACTGGTTACTGCACCTGAGGTGTCTATCTCAGATTGAAGAAATTTATTATTTGGAGATAAAGGACCAACAAAAAGGAGATGGAATAGATCAAAGAAGTAGAAAGTTCAAAAAAAAAAAAAAAGGCTACTGAATCAGAGATGAATTTTCAGTCAAAGTTTAGCCCCAGGCATCTCACAACTTACAAAGCAAAGCTGAAAGAAAGGGTTTTGAAGGGGGAAAAAAAAAATCAAGTCTGCTTTACCTTTTTGGAGATATGTTCACTTTTGGACTTGGAGAATCCCATAGCTTTATATGTTCATTTTATCTTTACAGATTAATCAGTTGGGAGGAATGAGACATGCTGGCAGATCATGTCTGTCTGACACATCCTATCAAAACTTTGAACTTGGTAGTTGGCAGCAAAGAAATGTCACAAAGTAATTGCAGGATAAAGAACTCAACTCCTACACTAAATGCTGGGGGAACTTAACAAGTACCATGTTCATGGTAATAAAATGAGATTCCCTTCTATAAAAGATGGTAATTTACAGGAGGGCAGTGAAATTGTGTCTTTTCCATTACTGTACTCTTAAAGTTTATCACAAGTTCAAACAAATAGCACTAAAAGAAAAAAAATAGTAAATATGACATGCCTATGTGATAAACAGAATAAAGGTAGAGGTTCATCCTTCTATTTACATAGACTGAAATGTAAATAGTGCACCCTGGAATTGCGCAAATTGACACATCTATTCTTTCCTTAATAATGAATGCTCATGTACTCTCTAACATTCATTAGGTTGTTATTGTGTGCTAGGTGTGTATTAAATACTTCACGTGTAAGATCCTAGTTAGTCCTTATAATAAGACACAGAAGCAAATAATACTTTGATGTTTGCTCAATATCATAAAGTTGGTAACAGAGGAGTTCAAGATTGAGAGTCCAGTGGATAGCCGGATTAGCTGTCTATAGATTATGCCAGTAGTAGGAGCTGTGGAGATCATAATGATGACACTGATATGTTAATTTGTTCTCCAAGTACTTGTGTTTTTGCTGGAGGAAATGTAAGCAAAGAAAATTACAAACCTGTAGTTTTCTGCACCAATAGTGCAGAAAAAGGGAAGATAGCCCTTCTGAAGTTAGAATAGTTGAATTAGTACATTCCAAGGTGAAGTAACATGAACTTGGTTTGGGGTGGTATCTGTGGTTTGGGAAGACAAGAAAGGTATGTAGAGAACTCTAAATGGAAGGAACAGCTTTGGAAGAAGTGGAGAGAGAAGTAAAAGAGTATCTCCATCAGATTAGAGAACCATATAGGGATTATGTTCCAGGATACTTTCCTTGACATTTTGGTGGCTTTTAGGCTATTTTTTTTTATTTGGGCAGAAAGACAATCAAATCCTCACCTTTCCTTGTGGCCTTTATAACATTTTGATGGCTATACTACCAGAAGTTTTCATCCAGATTTTGTCACAGTCTTTTAGTATATGCGCTGCTGAAACGAGCACTCTTGTCACAGTCTTAATCAGAAGACAGTGGAATAATTAGTATTTAAAGATAGTGAGCTTGAAAGAATAAAATACATAAAAGCTGTAGACCACTATTTTATTTATATGGCAATGCTAATTAAGAAGGCCCAACTTTGTCTGAAAGTGCCTACAGTGTATCTACTCCTTATAAAACTCGGAGAAGATGTGGCTATATTTTTCACAGGGCTTCTATAAAGATATAAAAGAGAAAAGTTTCCTTCTGGGGGAGGTCTCCACCTCTAATTGCACCTAGGGTGCTGTTTCTTTGTTCCATATGAATAATTAAACATTTCTGAGGCTTGGAATGAGTTAGGCTCCTAGGTTTTCTCTTTAAATGGAGAAGTTAAAATAGATAATATTTAGAAAAACTTTTCTTCCCTCCACCTCATCTCAGTTCCATTCTCTGCAATTCCTTTTTTAGAGTTTTAGATTTTTTCTTTCAGGTGTATAGTGGAAGATTTTTAATTTGAACCCCTGAGTTTCTTTAGTGTTATAATTTAAACTAATAGTAGCTAACACCTCTCTTTGAGTTTCTATAACAGCTATTATAATAGCACCTAACATTATTAATATTTAAGAAGGAATCATTATAGTTTTAGGCATGAGGCAAATTGAAAATTTTCACATTAATTGAACACTATTGTTAATGGCACCTTTGCTAATTCATGGTTAGGCCAACTTGTATTGCTTCATTAGAGACTGAAACCTGGAAGTACAGTGATGGGAATAATCTCAGTTTGCAGTAGTTTGTCAAGTTTAGTGATATAACAAATGATATTCTACTCTGAGCATTAAAGCCTAAAACACCCAGACGTCTGAGTATAAGAACTGTCAGTTCGGTAGGATGAGAAGCAGAAAGGAAATGCTTAGTTTCTCATTTAGATTACCATTTGATGTAGCTGCTCCTCAAGGAACCCCATCTTAGCCAAAACACAAGAAAAGAAAGGCCTTAGATGTATAGGTATTTTTTAAAACACAACAAAGAGGATTCCTGGGTGGCTCAGTCGGTTAAGCGTCTGCCTTTGGCTCAGGTCATGATCCCAGGGTCCTGGGATGGAGTCCCACATCGGGCCCCCTGCTCAGTGGGGAGCCTGCTTCTCCATCTGCCTGCCGCTCTCCCTGCTTGTGCTCTGTCTCTCTCTCTGACAAATAAATAAATAAAATCTTAAAAAGTAAATAAATAAAAAATAAAACACAACAAACTTTAAACTTTTCTATTCCTTAACTACAGAAAAACATGCTATAAGTCTAGTTTGGTATATTTTAAAAATTAGGATTTATTTAATTTCTTTCTAATACCTTGGTGCTCACATAGTTTTTGCCTCTTGCTCCATCATACTGTTGATACTAGTATTGTTGGCCTGGAAAAGTTCTCTGCATGTATGAAATAGGAGAATTAGTTTTTAAAGATGTTGGGAGAAAAGTGAATCAAGAAAAAAAAAAAAGATAGCAGGAGGGGAAGAATGAAGGGGGGAGATCGGAGGGGGAGACAAACCATGAGAGACTATGGACTCTGAGAAACAAACTGAGGGTTCTAGAGGGGAGGGGTATGGGGGGGATGGGTTAGCCTGGTGATTGGTATTAAAGAGGGTATTGAATGGAGCACTGGGTGTTATACGCAAACAATGAATCATGGAACACTACATCAAAAACTAATGATGTAATGTATGGTGATTAACATAACATAATAAAAAAAAAAAAAAAGAATTTTGGTAAGAGAGATGACCAGAAACAAGAGACAAAGAATAAATTAGGCTGTTATTTTGGTGACCCTGGAGTTTCCATAATCTTCCTGTCACCATACTTGAGTGTCAGTTTTTTTTTTTCTTTGCTTTGGACTCTGACCATCTGCCCATTTCTTCCTTTCTGTATTTGACTCTAGGTTTGACTTCTTCCCAGAGACCTATAGCTGAGTTTCTCCTAGCCTATTGAACATTTCCAAATTATCATAGAGTTTTATATGCTCTACACAGAAATCTCCAACTTTTCTCCAAATCTTGCACCCCTTCTCTTATCATGAATCTTATCACTCATCTTTTTTCTGGCTAAATATCCATCCCTACCCAATTCAATTCATATCAGGAGAATCCCCTAAGTTCCTACTCAGACAACTGGGCTAGAAAGTGACCATGATAGAAAGGTACATTTAATAAGATTTTTTTTTAATCAAATGCCTTTCTGATTGAACAAACAGAATGATTATTAAAATTACTTGAGAAAACTTAATAAATTTCTAATATCATAGTGAGCATTGAAGAACATTCAGGGAGAAGAAGCACATAGATATAAAAACTTGCCCCCAATGTAATTATTTTGGAGAGTAAATAAAACTGCCTAAAGAAGAATGTGGTAGACTTTCTTCAGCTATCATGTCAATGACAAGAATGTGGCATCTGTGTGGTTTACATGTAAATGTTGAAGGGAAGATGGTAGGGCTTCAGAATGTTTTCTTTTGAGAAAGATTTACTCCACACAGTTGCGTTCTTCGAAGGGTAAGGCAGAGTTTTATGTCTCTAGAAAATTTATAGGGAGTGTCTCCTTTCTGCATTAAATTGGTACCATACATGGTTTAAAAAGCATTGATTTTGGATGCAAACAAAGTGGATTTGAGCTCTAGGTCTGCCTCTTATTATCTCTATAACCTTAGGCAATTTACTAACCCTCTGTGATATGCTAACCCTCTCTTGTATGCTAACCCTCTTTGTTGTACTAATCTTATCTGATGTACTAACACTTTCTGATGTACTAACCATCTCTAGCATGCTAACCTGCTCTAATACATTAACCCTCTCTAAGCCTCATCATCTTCATCAGTAAACTAGCAATTATAGTAATACCTCCCTCAACACACTTTTGTGAGGGTTACATTAGAAAATATATTTAAAAGTGTTAATGTAATGACTAGGTAATAGTAAATGCACAATAAATACCTTTTACTTGTATTATTCAATTGGCTAAAACAGGATTGTTGTGATTAATATAATACTTGAATACTTTACTGTTGATATAAATTATAAGCAGAAACTGTTTCTACATAAAACAAAACACATAGGAATTTCCTTATTTTTCTAAAACTTATCTTGCTTATGATCTCCATTATGTGGGTGGTTAAAAAAGCAAAAAACTCAGTAATATACAGTCTTTTTCTATGTTCTCAGGCATGCATATACATTCTGGGGATGTTTATATATGTTGATCTATCTGCATGGGGGGACAGTATCTTGGTCCTCATTCAATATCTTCATTGACTGCTAAGAATGCCCCCCCCTTTTCTTTTCCTGGGCTTACAATAAGCACAATATTTCTGTGTAGATATCGTCAAAATTCTGCTCCATTTGCACATGCTCATGAGTAATGCTGTTATTTTCATTCCTTACCAAGAAGTGGGGAAATTGCCCAAATATATTACAAAGCCATCTCTGGTGTCTTTCTGCCTCACTGGGATACTAACATATGGCTGGGGCTTTGCTTTCTCTTAGTGCCTCATAAAGTTAGGAGACTGAGTCATCCTTTCTCACCCTGGGACTTTGCAGGAGGGCATCTCAGTCTTAGGGAGGCCTCAGACTCCTTTTCCAGGCATAGGCACTTCAATAATCTCTCCATTCCCTCCAGCTCTTCCCCATTCCCCCAACAAGGAAATATTTTCTGGTATTTGGCCATAGTCCTTGTCCTTTTCCACCCATTTTTCTATATGCTTCTACTTGAAATGCAGAAATTGACTCTTATTTTCTTTGTTCTGTTTTCTTGCATCTATGGGCATGTAATTTCATGGATGACTGAAGTGAAAGGGATACAGGAATCAAAATGGATGTATAAGTTTTAGAAAATAAGCTTTCAATTGTTTGATAATGTTGACAGATTTCTGTTACTTATAAAGGGCAAAGAAATTCCTAGCCAAATGTTATTAGCCATGGTCAATATTTTGGACTTGATTCTACATGGCCAGTACATAGATTTTGCTACAGTTTTCAAGGATCATGTTGGACTTTACCAGGTAAAGAATAGGAGATAATTTTTTTAAAATATTTTTTCTTATTTTATTTTATTTTTTAAATTTTATTATGTTATGTTAATCACCATACATTACATCATTAGTTTTTGATGTAGTGTTCCATGATTCATTGTTTGTGTATAACACCCAGTGCTCCATTCAATATGTGCCCTCTTTAATACCCATCACCAGGCTAACCATCCCCCACCCCTCTCTCCTCTAGAACCCTAAGTTTGTTTCTCAGAATCCATAGTCTCTCATGGTTCATCTCCCCCTCTAATTTCTCCCCCTTCATTCTTCCCCTCCTGCTATCTTCTTCTTCTTCTTCTTCTTCTTTTTTTAACATATAATGTATTATTTGTTTCAGAGGTACGGATCTGTGATTCAACAGTCTTACACAATTCACAGCATTCACTATAGCACATACCCTTACAAATGTCTATCACCCAGCCACCCCATCCCTCCCACCCCCCACCACTCCAGCAACCCTCAGTTTGTTTCCTGAGATTAAGAATTCCTCATATCAGTGAGATCATATGATATACGTCTTTTTCTGATGGACTTATTTTGCTCAACATAATACCCTCCGGTTCCATCCACATCGTTGCAAATGGCAAGATTACGTTCCTTTTGATGGCTGCATAATATTCCATTGTATATATATACCACTTCTTCTTTATCCATTCATCTGTCGATGGACATCTTGTCTCTTTCCACAGTTTGGCTATTGTGGACATTGCTGCTATAAAAATCAGGTGGACATGCTCCTTTGGATCTCTACATTTGTATCTTTGGGGTAAATACCCAGTAGAGCAATGGCTGGGTCATATGGTAGTTCTATTTTCAACTTTTGAGGAACCTCCATACTGTTTTCCAGAGTGGCTGCACCAGCTTGCATTCCCACCAACAGTGTAGGAAGGTTCCCCTTTCTCTGCATCCCCGCCAACATCTGTCATTTCCTGACTTGTTAATTTTAGCCATTCTGACTGGTGTGAGGTGGTATCTCATTGAGGTTTTGATTTGGATTTCCCTGATGCCGAGAGATGTTGAGCACTTTTTCTTGTGTCTGTTGGTCATTTGGATGTCTTCTTTGGAAAAATGTCTGTTCATGTCTTCTGCCCGTTTCTTGATTAGATCATTTGTTCTTTGGGTGTTGAGTTTGATAAGTTCTTTATAGATTTTGGATACTAGCCCTTTATCTGATATGTCATTTGCAAATATCTTCTCCCATTCTGTGGGTTGTCTTTTGGTTTTGTGGACTGTTTCTTTTGCAGTGCAAAAGCTTTTTATCTTGATGAAGTCCCAATTGTTCATTTTGCCCTTGCTTCCCTTGCCTTTGGTGATGTTTCTGGGAAGATGTTGCTGTGGCTGAGGTCGAAGAGGTTGCTGCCTGTGTTCTCCTCAGGGATTTTGATGGACTCCTGTCTCACATTGAGGTCTTTCATCCATTTGGAGTCTATTTTTGTGTGTGGTATAAGGAAATGGTCCAGTTTCATTCTTCTGCATGTGGCTATCCAATTTTCCCAGCACCATTTGTTGAAGAGACTGTCTCTTTTGCATTGGACATAGGATCAACTCCTTAATTTCTCTTTCTTCTGTCTTGTTGTTGGTGTATAGGAATGCCACTGATTTCTGTGCATTGATTTTATATCCTGCCACTTTACTGAATTCCTGTATGAGTTCTAGCAGTTTTAGGGTGGAGTCTTTTGGGTTTTCCACATGTGGTATCATATCATTTACAAAGAGTGAAAGTTTGACTTCTTCTTTGCTGATTTGGATGCCTTTGATTTCTTTTTTGTTGTCTATTGCTGTGGCTAGGACTTCTAATATTATGTTGAATAGCAGTAGTGATAGTGGACATCCCTGCCATGTTCCTGACTGTAGGGGGAAAGCTCTCAGTTTTTCCCCATTGAGAATGATATTTGCTGTAGGTTTTTCATAGATGGCTTTTATGATATTGAGGTATGTACCCTCTATGCCTATACTCTGAAGAGTTTTGATCAAGAAAGGATGTTGTACTTTGTCAAATGCTTGTTCTGCATCTATTGAGAGGATCATTTGGTTCTTGTTCTTTCTTTTATTAATGTATTGTATCACATGGATTGATTTGTGGATGTTGAACCAACCTTGCAGCCCAGGGATAAATCCCACTTGGTTGTGGTGAATAATCCTTTTAATGTACTGTTGGATCCCACTGGCTAGTATTTTGGTGAGAATTTTTGCATCCATTTTCATCAAGGTTATTGGTCTGTCATTCTCCTTTTTGATGGGGTCTTTGTCTGGCTTGGGGATCAAGGTAATGCTGGCCTCATAAAACGAGTTTGGAAGTTTTCCTTCCATTTCTATTTTTTGTAACAGTTTCAGAAGAATAGGTATTAATTCTTCTTGAAATGTTTGGTAGAATTCTCCTAGGAAGCCATCTGGCCCTGGGCTTTTGTTTGTTGGGAGATTTTTGATGACTGCTTCAATTTCCTTAGTGGTTATGGGTCTGTTCAGGTTTTCTATTTCTTCCTGGTTCAGTTTTGGTAGTTGATACATCTCTAGGAATGCATCCATTTCTTCCAGACTAGATAATTTGCTGGCATAGAGTTGCTCATAATATGTTCTTATAATTGTTTGTATTTCTTTGGTGTTGGTTGTGATGTCTCCTCTTTCATTCATGATTTTATTTATTTGGGTAATTTCTCTATTCTTTTTGATAAGTCTGGCTAGGGGTTTATCAATCTTGTTAATCTTTCAAAGAACCAGCTCCTAGTTTCGTTGATCTGTTCTACTGTTCTTTTCGTTTCTATTTCATTGATTTCTGCTCTGATCTTTATGATTTCTCTTCTCCTGCTGGGTTTAGGCTTTATTTGCTGTTCTTTCTCCAGCTCCTTTAGGTGGAGGGTTAGGTTGTGTACTTGAGACCTTTCTTGTTTCTTGAGAAAGGCTTGTATTGCTATATACTTTCCTCTTAGGACTGCCTTTGCTGCATCCCAAAGATTTTGAACAGTTGTGTTTTCATTTTCATTGGTGTCCATGTATTTTTTTAATTCTTCTTTAATTTCCTGGTTGACCCATTCATTCTTCAGTAGGATGTTCTTTAGCCTCCACGTATTTGGGTTCTTTCTGACTTTCCTGTTGTGATTGAGTTCTACTTTCAAAGCATTGTGGTCCGAAAATATGCAGGGAATGATCCCAATCTTTTGGTATCGGTTGAGACCTGATTTATGACCTAGGATGTGATCGATTCTGGAGAATGTTCCATGGGCACTAGAGAAGAATGTGTATTCTGTTGCTTTGGGATGGAATGTTCTGAATATGTCTGTGAAGTCCATTTGGTCCAGTGTGTCATTTAAAGTCTTTATTTCCTTGTTGATCTTTTGCTTAGATGATCTGTCCATTTCAGTGAGGGGGGTGTTAAAGTCCCCCACTATTATTGTATTGTTGTCAATGTGTTTCTTTGCTTTTGTTATTAATTGCCTTATATAAGTGGCTGCTCCCATGTTAGGGGCATAGATATTTACAATTGTTAGGTCTTCTTGTGGATAGACCCTTTAAGTATGATGTAATGTCCTTCCTCATCTCTTATTATAGTCTTTGGTTTAAAATCTAATTTGTCTGATATAAGGATTGCCACTTCAGCTTTCTTTTGGTGTCCATTAGCATGGTAAATGGTTTTCCACCCTCTCACTTTCAATCTGGGGGTGTCTTTTGGTCTAAAATGAGTCTCTTGCAGACAGCATATCAATGGGTCTTTTTTTTTTGTCCAATCTGATAGCTTTTGTCTTTTGATTGGGGCATTTAGCCCATTTACATTCAGGGTAACTATTGAAAGATAGGAATTTAGTGCTATTGTGTTGCCTGTAAGGTGACTGTTACTGTATATTGTCTGTGTTCCTTTCTGGTCTATGTCACTTTTAGGCTCTCTCTTTGCTTAGAGGACCCCTTTCAATATTTCTTGTAGGGCTGGTTTCATGTTTGCAAATTCCTTTAGTTTTTCTTTGTCCTGGAAGCTTTTTATCTTTCCTTCTATTTTCAATAACAGCCTAGTTGGATATAGTATTCTTGGCTGCATATTTTTCTCTTTTAGTGCTCTAAAGATATCATGCCAGTCCTTTCTGTCCTGCCAGGTCTCTGTGGATAGGTCTGTTGCCAATCTAATGTTTCTACCAATCTAGGTTACAGATCTCTTCTCCTGAGCTGCTTTCAGGATTTTCTCTTTGTCTCTGAAGACTCATAAGTTTTACTATTAGATGTCGGGGTGTTGATCTATTTTTATTGATTTTGAGGGGGGTTGTCTGTGCCTCCTGAATTTTGAAACCTGTTTCCATCCCCAAATTTGGGAAGTTCTCTGCTATAATTTACTCCATTATACCTTGTGCCCCCTCTCTCTTTCCTCTTCTTCTGGCATCCCAATTTTTCTAATGTTGTTTCGTCTTATGGTATCGCTTATCTCTCGAATTCTGCCCTCGTGATCCCGTAGTTGTTTCTCTCTCTTTTTCTCAGCTTCTTTATTTACCATCATTTAGTCTTCTATATTACTGATTCTCTCTTCTGCCTCATTTATCCTAGCAGTTAGAGCCTCCATTTTTTATTGTACCTCATTAATAGCCTTTTTGATTTCAACTTGGTTAGATTTTAGTTCTTTTATTTCTTCAGAAAGGGTTTCTCTGATATCTCCCATGCTTTTTTCAAGCCCAGCTAGTATCTTTAAAGTGATGATTCTGAACTCTATATCTGACATCGTACTAATGTCCGTATTGAGTAGGTCCCTGGCTGTTGGTACGACCTCTTGTTCTTTTTGTTGAGGTGATATTTTCTGTCTTGTCATTTTGTGCAGAGGAGAATAGGTTAATGAGAGAACAAAATGCTAACAGGGTAACAATGACCCCGGAAATATATACACTAATATATACAGTAAACAAATCAGTAGAGATTGCAAAAGCATAAAAATCTTCGAATTCCTTTTCTATAGTTCAAGGGTTATAGTCCCTTATATTTATTTATTCTTGTCTAAGGGTTGTCTTAAAATGATGAATGGATGCTTTCTGAATTGTTGCTGCACATAATGTACAGGTGTTGTCTGTGTCCATGTGTACAAATATTTCTTGACTGGCTCATAAGAACTTTTTCCTTAGGTTCATATAAAATCTTCTCATATGGAAAAGAATTAAAAAATCCTTTTAAAGAATGCAATGACAAAATATGAATGGATTACCCTGAAGTTTGGAACAGTCTCAGGTGCCACAAGACATTTTAAATTTGAAATGATATTTTTTCTTCTCAATCAAAAGATATATTGGCTAAAATGAGGCAAAAATGAAAAGGAATGAGGAGCAAAGAGAAATAATTCTGCACTCTTCTAAGTAATGATTTAGTGTTGAAGGTAATAGTACAAACCCTGGAAGACAAAAAAGACAATGATTTAGGAGAGTTAGAAAATAAACAGTTGAAACACTTCTTTTTGTTTCTTTCTGTATAGGTGCTTAAAAATTATGGGAGGTAGAATTTTTTCTGAGAACAGAGAGTTGTAGTTTGCTTCCACTTCACAGGTGCACAACTAATTTTGATGTGATTATCATTAAATTATCACTTGATCTCTTCTGACTGATATGACTGTCCTATGAATTGAATACTTTAAAAACAGCAAGAGCTTAGATAATGGTTAAGTGAGACACTATAATTGTTCCGCTTTTTGAATCCAGTAAAAAAAAACATGGTGATGCAAAAGAGCAATGTGGTGTAGTCAAAAGACAATTGGGTTTTGCAATAAATAGACATGGATTTAAAATTAAGCTCTGTTAACTATTGGTGACATAATTTAGGTTATATAGTATCCATCTTTGAATTTCAAATTCCTCATGTATAATCTTAGGACATAGGACTGTTATGAATCATAAAATGTTTATTAGATTGGTAGGAACTCAATGAATATAAATTGACACAATGTGGAATGATCTGAAAGTAAGCAATATCCTGCCATTTCTAGCTGGTAAGCTCTTAAATGTTGTTATGGTGGAATTTACTACTACTATTACTACTTGGTAAATGTGAAAGGTGAAATTTGGTTTAAAGATATCATTTTGTCTAGAGATAAGGATTATACATTTTTTTTAGTTTTCTGAATTTCATGGACATTTCTTTCACAATCAAACATAGAAAAAGTATCACTGAATTTTATGATTCAGCTCACAAACATGCCAAAACTAAATATCTGAAATTATCTAAACACTTGACAATTTGCTTTTAAATGTAAATGCACGTGCTTGAGTGTCTTGGTGTTTTTTCCTATGAAAAAATAATATTCCATTATATTGAATAAACTCTTCAATTGAGTATATCATATTTAAATACATTATGCATTTTAAAATGGTTCCAGGAAAAAAAATCCTTCAAACAGTGCTTAGTGTTCAGCAGTATGTTTTAAGACTTAAATATTCCTTCAGTTTATCTAGGAAACAAGCTATATATATGTGTGTGTGTATATAATAGGGATATAATAGGGGAAAACAGTTATGATATATCCATCTTTACCCAGCTAAGAGCCATACAGTGGAGTCATATTGAATATGAAAATTAATAATAATTTAAGCTATGCTATAAAAATACATAATGTAGCAAACAATCCCACCTGAATTCTTCCCAGCAATAGGAGCCTGAATTCAGCCTCTTACCATTTCTGCCTTACATAGGATGCTCCAGCAGCATATATGTTTTTATTATTTTTACACACACCACACTGTTTCTTGCTCCAGATACTTTTCTCTATGCTCACTGAAGTTTATACCTTTCTCTCCCCTATCCCGCCTCATTTACACTTCTCTATAACCCAATTCCTTCTTAGCTTCAATAGCTCTATTCTTTTTCAAGCATGAGACTGCTTTATGCCCTGATATTATGATCTCATAATTTGTCAAATTATTTGCTAAAACAAACTTGACCTCTTTTGAGAGTGAAAAGAAACACAATGAATTATACTGGGAAAACAGGTGTAAACCAGGAGAGTGCTGTCAAACACAGATGCATGGTCGTGTTTCCTAAAATAGATTAGGTACTTTTATGGAGAAAATTCTTCTTCTCCACTCTAAGGTGGAGAGAACTTCAGTGAGTTATTTTAGCCTCTTTTCTCTCTACTTATTCCACTCCAGAAAGATAAGAGATTTCCTTGCTTGGTAGAATTTTGAAAGAATGAGCAAGGCCCACTTTTTCCTTCCTTTTCAGGAATACAGCCTGCCAGCTATAAGCTTGTAATCACTGCTCTGGGCCATTTCATAAGCAGAGTATTAAGGTCCCTTTCATAGAAGTGACAACAGCTTTTATGATTACGTAATTCTGCCAAATGTAGGATTCAGTTGGTAAACCCACCACAACCACACATTTTTATTAATACCAAAAAGGATTTTTAAAAAGGATTTTATTTATTTATTTGACAGAGAGAGAGAGAAAGAGAGAGAGAGAGCATGTACAAGCAAGGGGAGCAGCAGAGGGAGAGGGAGAAGCAGGCTCCCTCCTCAGGGAACCTGACGTGGGGCTCACGGGCTTGATCCCAGGACCGTGGAATCATGACCTGAGCTGAAGGCAGACGCCCAGCTGACTGAGCCACACAGGCGCCCCCAAAAGGAATTTTTAAAATTTCAATTTATTTTCTTCCTTGTACTTCTTAATTCATTGAAGAGGCAAGTAGAGAAGAACACGGCTAATTACCCCTGTGACCTCAACAGTTACCAGTTCTTTGTTTTTTCATATTACTCAAAATAACTCTATCTTACTTCTAACTATTATCATTACCTTTAACTACTTTTGATAATTTGATAATTATCTGATGGTATGTATTTGTTTTGTACCTTAAGGATAGGAAAAATATTTATTCATTTTTCTATTCATGGTGACTTCATACTATAGACAGATTCTCAATAAAATATTATTTACAGAACAAACAAATGTCTGATTCCTCCACATGCATCTAGGCTTTATATGTTGCAGGTTTATGTCATACAGGACCAAGAAACCAAGTTTCCAAATATGGAAAACTTCTAGTGTAAGGTAAACTAGATGAAAGACACTTTATATATAATCTATCATTTAGGGGCGCCTGGGTGGCTCAGTCGTTAAGCGTCTGCCTTCGGTTCAGGTCATGATCCCAGGGTCCTGGGATCGAGCCCCGCATCGGGCTCTCTGCTCCGCAAGAAGCCTGCTTCTTCCTCTCCCACTCCCCCTGCTTGTGTTCCCTCTCTCACTGTGTCTTTCTCTGTCAAATAAATAAATAAAATCTTTAAAAAAAACCCTATCATTTATTTTGTATAACAGTACCATAAAACAGGTGTTATTGTTCTCATTCCATGAATAGGTTTAGAGAGTTAAATAAATACACCAGCATTATACAGCTGACAAGTAGTGAAGCATGAATTTGGTTCAGGACTATCTGTCTCCTAAAGCCTGAGGGTTTTTTTCCTGTGCCACCTTGCTATGACAATGTCTCTCCTCAGGTATAGGCATAATAATTCCCATTGGATTTTTGCATACAAATCAATATGAGGTTTTCCATTAATTTTGAAGGAAGATTTTTTTATTACATTGATGGAAGGAATGAGTTATACAGGAGGCCCAGGTGCCTCATCATTTCCAGAAGAGCATTATAGAATGAAGAATTTGAGAGCCAGAGTGCACTGGAGAATTTCTGATATTTAAACACATAGAAGGTGTCATTTCCAGCTTTTCTAGTTTGAAAAAAGTGCAATATGAAGACATGATGCCAGATTACCTCAAGAGAGTAGCAGTGAGCCAACTTGATTAACCTTGAGGAGTCCATGGCATTGTATTTTTATCTAATATGAAATAGTAAAAGGCTTCTCTATGCCTGGATACAGCAGCACATTATTATATCTTTACCACACCTGATTTCTTTCTTACATCATCACTGTGCGATGCTGTAAATAACTAAATGTGACTTAGTATGATTCAATTTATTTCAACAATTTATGGGTTTCCCTATACATTCATTATTCTGCTGAGCATCAGGCTCCAAGGAGATAAATTAATTATAAATCTGCCTACAAAGAGTTTGTAACTTAACAAATAATGCTAATGTTAGGTCAAATTAGTGCTTCAAAGACAACCAAATACTATTTGGAAAATATAGAGGAAGAAACATCACATTTTGGAAGTCGGACTTTGAGCTCAGTTAAAGGATGGTTCGAAGCTGTTGTTGGCCTTATAGAAGGAATGGTGGCATAAAACGTAAAAGGTGGCATATCCCACCTAGGATTTGAAAGAGGATCACTGGGGCTGGACCAATATTTTTCTGCAGTATAGAGTAGATGAAAAGTCTGTAAGGATAATTTGGAGTAAGCTATAGAAACTTAATTCCATGTTTAAAAGCATGGCGATTTCATGAGAAGCATTCAGTAGGCTAACCTTTTCCCAGAGTAAATGATAATGGACTGATTCTCTGAGATTTATTTGTTTGTTTGTTTATTTATTTATTTATTTATTTATTTATTTATTTATTTAATTTTAAGATTTTATTTTTAAGCACATGGGGCTTGAACTCAAAACCCCGTGGTAAAGAGTCGCATGTTCTACTGACTGGGCTGGTCAGGTGCCCCGCGATTTTCTGAGATTTTAGTATCCACTGAATGAATAATCTCAGATTAATATATATTAAATGATTTCCTTAGTGCAGAACTTCTCATCATCTTTGCTGTTGTCATGTACACTGGGGATTGTTAAAGGAACCCTGTAATATGTGTTTTTTCCCAGTCTTACATGTCATAGTTAGAGTACATGATATGCGAATAGTGTTCCATGGAGCACACTTTAGAGAATGTTTGTTGACACTGGGGAGGGTATGTGCTCTGGTAAGCGCTGTGAATTGTGCAAGACTGTTGAATCTCAGATCTGTACCTCTGAAACAAATAATGCAATATATGCTAAGAAAAAAAAAAAAGAAGAAGATAGCAGGAAGGGAAGAATGAAGCGGGGGAAATCGGAGGGGTAGACGAACCATGAGAGACGATGGACTCTGAAAAACAAACAGGGTTCTGGAGGGGAGGGGGGTGGGAGGATGGGTTAGCCTGGTGGTGGGTATTGAGGAGGGCACATTCTGCATGGAGCACTGGGTGTTGTGCACAAACAATGAATCATGGAACACTTCATCTAAAACTAATGATGTAATGTATGGGGATTAACATAAGAATAAAAAAAAGATTTATAAAAATAAAAAAATAAAAGCTACCAAGATAACAAGAAAAAAAAAAAGTAAAGTCAAAGGGTTCAGATTTTAATAAGGCCACCAAGATTCTACTTTTCATTGTAAGCATCTTTTTATATCTCCCTTCAACCTATGTGCACACACACGTGCACATACATACACACACAGAAACACACAAGCGCGTCCTCGGCAAGATTCCTTTGGGTAGGACTCTTACATCCATTGACCCTATTGTGGTGATTTACCCCCTTTTATTTTATGACTCGGCTTTGCTATCCAGCTTTGAGAGTCTTGCTCACCACCCGATTGTAACTTCAGGCCACAAGTCTTCACCTTAGCTTAAATCCCCTAGCCTTTGGGAAAGCTTTGACTACCTTTTTTTTTTTTTTTTTCCTGGCTCCCAAAGATTTCACTCTGAGCCTGCAGCCTAGGTTACCTGACATGACTTCCTGTTTCAAACCAAACATGTCCCTATTCTTGGGCTGGTAATGCTCTTGTGATACACATGCCTCTAGACCACCCTACCTGGAACGGGGCTCTGATGAAACACACACCAGAAAGTCAGACCCTCCCTGAGACATATTTCAAGGGGAAAAATACTGTGCAAAATTCTGTTGGAGAGGATTCATATGGATTACCATAACATTGGGCAACATCACAGAATATAAGGTTTTAAATACCTTTCCAGGAAAAGGAGAAGGTTCAGATTGTTTGTACTTTACTTGTTTAGTATAAAAATTATAGTTGATTCTACGGGAATGGTATAATTATGGTAAAATTTGGTGGGAATGACATTAGTCATATTCCTTTGGTGACAAATGACAAAAACAACTCAAAAGCAAATAATAATAATAATCATAATAGCAAAAGTAAAGAAATAAGAAGTAGAAGAATTTATTGGCTCATATTCCTGGGAAGACTAAGTATTACCTGTTTAGGTGCTTAAATAATGTTATCATTTCTTTTTTTCTCTCTTTCTCTCTCTCTCCCTCCCATCCTTCCCTCCCTCCCTCCATCTGTCTTCAAGACATACTTTTCTCTCTCTGGTCTGACTTTTCTCTCAGACTCTCCCTACATGGTAGGCAAGCAGGCTGGGGGCAGTCTCAGGCTTACCTTCTCTTAGATAAGCAACTCCTACATAGTCTCACTTAGAAGCTTGACATCCTATGATAGTGTTAGGACGACACTTGTACTTCCCAAAACATATACAACAGGCTCCCCAACAAAGAAGTGTCTGTTACCAGAAAAAGGGAAATCATACTATGAAAAGCAAGCAAAGAAGTCCTCTTTCCCCACTCTCCCAATACGCATTCTTTTCCCTCACACACATTATTTCAAGTGGCTTCCTTATAATGTATTACAACTATTGTATATAAAACCAAAAATGACTAATAATCTTCTCCATAACCCAAATCATATGCAGATGCTGCCCTCAGTTCCAGATCCAGGATCAATAAGTGGTGAGAATTTCAGTCTTGTCTAAATGTGGCTTCACACAGTCCATAGTCTATGCCTAAATGATTAATTAATTCAAAGATCTTCCATATACTATAGGATGGTAAATAAACTAACCACAGTAATAACACTTATTTAGAATTTTTTAAATGCAAGAATATGACAACTTCTATTCCAGTTATGTATTGCTGCTTACAAAACCACCCTAACACTTAATGGCTTAAAACAATCACTTTATTGTTTCATGGTTCTATGGGTCTCACATGTTTTCTCTCTTGTGGTTGCAGTTCAGTGGCAGCTGGGCATGGCATCATCTGGAGGTTACTAGGACAGCTATACTCTCTTCTTTCCCTTGTGTGTGTGTCAGGGGGATCTCTCTATTCACATGGTCTCTCTACTTGTTCTTTCCATAGTTTCCAGTGGGATAGATGGGATTCTTACATGGTGGATCAGGGCTCTCTAAAAGGCAATTCCAGGCCTTCTCCTTTGTAAAGTTGAGGTTCAGAACTGTCACAGCATCACTTTCTCTGCATTCTTTTAGTTAAAGCTGGTCACTAGGGTATCCTGATTAAATATGGAAAGGACTACATAAGGGCATGAATTTTGAAGACTGACTATTCAAGATAGCAATGCTCTATGTCATATTCTAAATTTTGTTGGACAGAAGTAACTAGGACTCATTTTCCCATGAGTAGAGTTAGTCCCTGGTCATCCACTTTTTGTTCTAGGTCCTGCCTCCTGAAAGAATATCCATATTCTTATGTCCCCCATGACCTTGCCTCCATGATGCTAGAGACATACTTTTCTTTATAGAAATTCCATCACATTAATCAGACATTGGTGCAATTCTGGAGGTTTAGGGATAGATGTCTTTACTGAGCAATTAAAAGGTGTGTATTTCTTCTGGGATTTTCTGTAGTTAGTTACTGGGTAATTCAATTTCTGGTCATAACCTAGGTTCGAAACCAAGCCAGATATATAATAGAGGAAGGGCTACTGAAACTGCATCTGTTGTTTATAGCATTTATTTTTTAATTGCAGGCCTCAGGGCTCTACCCAGTCTCTCAGTCTAAGATGATGAAGCATAATAAATCAGTTCCTACTCACGGGCTACATCTGAGATGATGGGGCAATTACTTCTACTGGGCAATAAAGTATTTGAGAGATGCTTGGCAGATCAGACCCATCTTTTCAAGCCTCCTTGAATCCAGTTTTTATCCTATTTCTTGCTTCCTGGTTTTTGTATGCACTAACTTTACCATGAGACAAAGCATTTTGACTTTTCACTTCTCCAAAATTTATGATTATCAGATAATCAGTAGTCTTGGATTTTTGGCTGTAAGCAAAAAGTATTTTCTTAAAGTTATTTTCTTTTCTACATTAGGTCAGACAGACACCTTGTCTTTTGTAATAGAACTTACTGAAATCTGTAAGTGGCCAAGTAGGTTTAGCTCACATTTATAAATTTCTACCAAGTCTCTTAAAGTTATTGCTTTGCTATGTACATGTTTTGAGGTGGCATATTAACCAGATTTTTTCCAATTTCATAATAAAAATTATCAATGCATAGTGGTAAGGGATTCATACTAATCTATACCAATTTGTAAAACATCTTATATGTTATGAGTTTATTCATTTGTCATTCACTAAGCAGGATTACATATTAATTATTCAAGACAGATGGACAGTCAGGAAAGATAGTCTTTTATTTCTATCAGCCAACTTCCCCTCATGTGGAAACCTAAATCCCTCCTGCTGTATTTCAAAATCTGTATCCTCCTGTTATGACCTCAAGGAAAGTGGAATCTTATTTTAGTCAGTTGTTACTCCTCCATGCCCAATAAGCACTTTAAAGCCATTTTTTTTGTCATTTGTTGCTCCTTCTTTTCCAGAGAAAATGATCAATTCCTGTATGGGAAGAAAATATACATATAAGATATCTCTGCAAAACATCACCTTAAAAATCAGGACATCAATAAAAATACAAATGAAATCAAAGAGGCAAACATGTTTTGGCTTTAGATTTTTTGGTAATGAGCATAGCACATGTTTTCCTCCAATAGCTAAGAGAAATTTCTTCTTTAAAATTCTTTATTAACTTTACTAATCCTTCTTTTTTTTAAAGATTTTATTTATTTATTTGTGAGAGAGAGAAAGAGAGAGAGAGAGTGAGTACAAGTAGGGAAAGTGGCAGGCAGAGGGAGAAGCAAGTTCCCCACAGAGGAGGGAGCCTGATGCGGGGCTTGATCCCAGGACGCTGAGATCATGACCTGACCCGAAGGCAGACGCTTAACTGACTGAGCCACCCAGGCGTCCCACTAATCCTTCTTTTTAAATGTCTCTTCTATGTTTAAAATAAAACTCTGTGATCTTCCTATAAATGTTTACTACAGAAATCTTATATCTGGTTGACAATCTTAAGCAAATACTAATGGGACTCATGTTCAAAGAGTGCTGGAAAACAAAGGGTTCCATCCATTTACTTCTTCCCTTCAAAGGAGTTATTGTCTTTTAGATAGGAGCCATGTCTCTTTGATTTTGAACCTCTTATTAAGGCTTAGCATAGTGCTACTATATAAAACACAGAAATCTTTGGTCAAATTTTGTTTTTTAATATAAAAGATATATCAGGCAAAAAATTTAAAGAAAAAATAAACATTTAATTTTAAACTAGGAATATTTTCTAGACATTAAACATATGAATTTAATTAGATCTGCTTGATATTACATAACAATTAAAGACCATATTAAAGTTCATGATATGGAAGACAATTTTGTCACATAGTTCCTGGTGTGGTAAAGTAGCAATGTGAAGGAAGTCACAAAAATCTGCAAACAAGAAATTTGGATTGCAGAAATGGGTGTTCATTATTTCCATAAAGTATCCATCAGACTACAAGCTTTATAAATGGATCCGTTACTGTCTTTGTTGGAAAAAATAACAAAACAAAACCCCCAAAAGACTAAGATTTATTACAAAGTATTATGTCTTAAGTTTTTTTTAATTTTTCACATTTTTAAAAGTTATTTATTTACTTATTTATTTATGTGAGAGAGCGAGAGGGTGCATGCATAGGGGGAGGGGTAGAGGGAGAGGAAGAGAGAGAATCCCAAGCAGACTCTGCAATGAGTGCAGAGCCCAATGCGGGACTTGATCTCACTACCCTGAGATTATGACCTGAGCTGAAATCAAGAGTTGGACACTTAACTGACGGAGCCACTCAGGTGCTCCTATGTCTTAAGTTCTGATTCAAGATCTGTTGTATAGGAAAAAGGCATCATTGATGATGATCTTATTAGTGAATTTCTGTAGGTATTATCAAGATAATAACTGTAGATCTGAAATTAGAGATTAGGAAAATTTATTAATTTTGCTTTTTACTATTATGATAGAAATCCATCACATCCTTACAAATTTTAAGAATCCACCATCTGATTTCTTTCTTTCCCTCAAAGCTCTTTACTGTGTAATGCTAAATCTCTCCTGAGGCTACACATGAGAGCCCTTTTGGTAGTGGTATAAACCTGTGGGTTGAGGACAATGGGTCCTTGCTAACTATGTGTTCCACAGGATTTCACATAATCTTATAAAAATCTTGTAAATCAATAAACAAAACTTGTAAAATGGTAAATGTTCAAACTCCATGTGATTAAATTGGGTGAGTCAAAACACCAGATGCTATTTTGCTCTTCTGCAGTGCTGAGAGTTTATTATTGCTACTAACACATACAACAGCTGCAAAGATAATTTTTATGTTCATTATATTTACTATGTTACTGGAAGGATTAGAAGCCCCTGAAGTACATCTTAAAAGATTTTATTACTCTATAAAAGACTCTGTCACTTTAGACTTCATTAGTTGAGCTCTTTGGATTAGTAATGACATTCTTAGGAAGAGGCACTAGGAAGTCAAGTTTAGGAGTCTCAGTGTAGCCCTTTGGAGGCATTGGTGTATGTCAGCCCTTCCTTATACAGAAGGGTTTATATAAGATGGCCAATAAAGTTACTGAATAGGAGCACAGAGTGTGGTTTAATTCCTATTTTCTGACCAATATAACTCATATCACCTACTTATGAGTTTCCAAGACTTTTTTTTTTTAAAGATTTTATTTATTTATCTGACAGAGAGAGACACAGCGAGAGAGGGAACACAAGCAGGGGGAGTGGGAGAGGGAGAAGCAGGCTTCCCACGGAGCAGGGAGCCCGATGCGGGGCTCGATCCCAGGACCCTGAGATCATGACCTGAGCCAAAGGCAGACACTTAACGACTGAGCCACCCAGGCTCCCTGAGTTTCCAAGACTTTTAAATGTTAAACAATGTAGTTTAAACTAGTAGTGGACTGAGCTTTTTACTTTGTACCAACAAACTATCATGTCCCCAAAAGCATGGAGGAAGCACTATATATTTTCTTCATTCGAGGAGCTTATTTAATAGACGAGGAACAAGACTACTCATAAAATAGTTAAATATGACAACTTAATATTTTTGGTTGAACACAAATACTATTCCTTACATGAATTCTGTAGGAGAGACAGTAGATATCAGAAGTAATAGTTAAAGAAGAGGCAGTCAGGGAAGATCACATGAAGATCTTGATCCATGAGTTGCATGTGGGGTCATTTTCCCCATTATATCAAATTGGTTTTCATTATGTAGCCACTTTACAGAATAGTCAGAAATGTTGTCTATAATAGGGATTCCCACCTGGGGAAGTACATTCTTAGCTTAACACAGCTTCATCATTGTAGCAATTTTTATTGTAGCTTATAATGGTATTTCTCATATTTTTGATACTGTGATGCTTGGTTTTGTGTGTGAACTTGGTTAGGTGATAGTCCCAGCTATTCCACCAAACACTAATTTAAGTGGTGCTATGAAGATATTTTGTGGATGTGATTGACATTCTCAATCAGTTGATTTTAAGTAAAGGAAGTAATCTTCAGTAATCTGGGTGGGCCTAATCCAAACAGCTGGTAGGCCTTAAGAGCAGAAATGAGGTTGAGGTTTCCTTGTAAATAAAGAAATTCTGTTTGTGGTTTGTGGTGTCAGCTTCTCCCCAAGAATTTCCAACCTGCTTTTCCAATGGCCTGACTTCATATTTTAGATTTGTCTAACTAGTCTCCACAATCACATGTGCCAATTCCTGGCAATGAATTTATGTGTATGTGTGTGCATATGTAATATTTAATTTAATATATATATATATATATATATATAGAGAGAGAGAGAGAGAGAGAGGAGATATATAGGAGATATATATATATCTCTCCTAAAATCTACTGCTAGTTCTGTTTCTCTAATGGAACAGTGACTAATATAGATAGTCTCCTAATATTGAACTAATGGATGTTTATATATATGGGTAAATGAATAAATAAATGACTAAATAAATAATAATTACACATATTATTCTTGACAGTCGTTATGGCCAATGGTTATGACCTAGATACAGGGAAAAGCTAAAAGGTTTTAAAATTGATTAGTGGAAAGAGGAGCAAAGAAATACAACAATGACAATAATATGTAAATTCAATAGGACACAACTAAAGAATGGTGAAGAAGAGCTTGGAGAGGAGTTAAATTCTTACAAAGGAAGTCCTCAGGTTATTGAATTAGCTTCCTTGTTTATAAACTCACAATTAAAATTTTTCATAATTTTCAATTCAGGAACAAGAGATTCTGCCTTTATTTAGCTGGTGAGAAAAGTTATTGTACAGTCCTGAATCTGTCATGCAGAGAAACACTTTGTTATTAAGTTAAATTATCTGCTTTATGCTCCTGCTTTTTTGGTTTGTTTTCTATCAGCCAAACTCATCACAAATCTATCCAATACCAAAAGAACTTTCTTCCCCATTCCACTTCAATCCTACCCATGCTAAAATGTATCAGAATCTGTAATATTAACTCACATATCAGATTTTTTTTTACATGAAAATATGTTTTACATGGTTACATAACCAAATAAGAAAAGAAAATTCTGCATTTGTTTTAAATCCATTAAATATCTACTAAGACCTCTTTTATGCCGCTTTGCATTACCTTAACTTTATGTAGTGTCTATGTTTGATTTACCCCAGGTACACACTTCCCCCATCCCTATGCTCTTCTCCCTATTTCTAGTCAGTAGGGGAGAAAAATAGAAGACGTAAATTAGAATTATTTACTTCACAAAAAAACATGATATTACTTGTTCTTTATTTTACATTACAGTATACATTTAAAAATAATATACAAAGCCCCTTTCTTAATGATATCACTTCTGTGCAAAGAAACCACTCAGTTTACCAAATAGATTATTTTCTCATGATTCAGTGTGTCTATGTGACTTACAGTTAGTTTTTCTATAATCAGAATATAATTTTCTTTGAATGTGCTTTAGCACTTGATGTACATGTTTGAAATGGAAAAAAAAAAATCTTCTCTATCTAGTAGGTACACAGAATTCAACACATTTTGAATTTGAACAGGTTTTTGTATGATTAGGTCTGTAAAGCTCCAGTCCTGCTATTCTGAGCATTTTAAATCTTTTATTTTCTATACTGAATATTTAATATAAAAGAGTGTTTGAGGAATTTAAAGAAACTTCTGTACTTGGTGTATTTTTAAATTCTGAAGTGAGAAAGATAAACAGGAAATTTGGTAGCCTGTTTTGGTCTAAAAGACTCCCTGAATCTTAGTACTAGGAAGGGAGCCAGAAATACACACTCAATTTTACAGAGACCATTGACTTGAAATTTATGTCTTAGGACTATAAGCTATCATCTTTGATATAGTTTGCTTTTTATAGTTTAAACATAATCCTAAATGGCAATTAATTGATTGCTTTTTATAAAAGAGCTTGCTGTCATTGTTAGGAGAGAAAGTAAGTAGAAGTGCTTTTCTAGAAAGAAAAATTCTCTGGCAAAATGGGCAGATTTTCTCTGAATTGTGCTAAAATGGCTCTGCATTATAGAATCCATACCTGTTCCATGTTGTTTATCCATAACCAAGGACCCTTGAAGAATAAGGCTACTTCAAATATATAAAATAGGAAACTTTAAAGATTCTATCTAGCAGATTTGAGTGATATTACTTTGCTGGTTTTGAAGAAGTAAGCTACCATTTTGTGAGAAGGCCTCATGCCTAAACCTTGAAGGCAGCCAATATACCGGCTGGCAACTGTAAAAAAATGGGGACCTCAGTCCTCCAACAATAAGGACCTGAATTCTGCCAATAAGGTGAATGAGCTTTGAAGAGAATCTGAGTCTGATGTGAGATTGCAGCCCTGGCTGTCATCTTGATTTGAGACTTGTGAAACTTGGAACAGAGAACATAGCAAACTAGTATGTGACTTCTGACCCATGGAAATAGCCAGACAGTAAATATATATTGTCTTAAACTGCTAAATTTGTGGGAATATTTTACACAGCAATAGAAAATAAATATAGGTAATTTCTATAAATTTGGCCCATAAATTCTAGGGCTTAAACCATAATGTAGAGGGTATATCTATGGGTTTTGGGCAGTAAAACCATAAAAAAGTTTCAGAAGACAGTGAGTGCCAGGTTCTATTCATGAATGATGAAAACTGCAGAAATGTTTAAGCCTAGAAATTACATATGGTTCTGGAGATTACTGACAATATTTGGTTGTATTACTATTATTTTCCTCCTTCCTTCCTCCCTTCCTTCCTTCCTTCCTTCCTTCCTTCCTTCCTTCCTTCCTTCCTTCCTTC